>NW_027638109.1:0-49315 GCF_951216825.1 Electrona antarctica | reverse complement strand
ATACATGAATAGTACATCCAAGAGAAATTTCGACTTCAAGCTGAATCTATTTCAATGGTCTGTGTGAAAGAAGACAGCTTTAAAAGAAATGCATCACCAACTCAAAGACTGAGGATTTTGAGAGAACTCCACGCAGCCGATAATGAACTTCAAATTAGTCCGAATCCGAGACAAATAGTGTAGTAAAAAATCACACCCGTGTGAACTGAGTGGTGTAAGGTTTTATATAGCATGATCAGCTGTGGTCTGACGTAATGTCTTACGTTAAAGATCTTTGGCTAGGTAGACTCGTCTTCTGATGTGATGATTTGTGACCATGAAGTTGATTCAGCTGGAGTTTTTGTCCGATGTGAGGTATTATATAAGGTAAGGTATTATATAGCCTGATCAGCTCTGATCTGACGTAATGAAATCACACCTGGATGTGATTTCACAACTGGCTTTTTTTGCGCAGAGAAAATGACCACGGTTGCTACGGTCATCCAGTTCACCCGGGTGTGATTTAATTACGTCAGAAATTATTTTGAACATAGCAACCATGGTCATTTTTTTATGCACACAAAAGCCAGTTGTAGGAGTGGTTTACACCACTCAAAAACAAAATACAGTCTGATTAAGAGAGACAGGTATAAAGACGAGAGAGAGAGAGAGAGAGAGAGAGAGAGAGAGAGAGAGAGAGAGAGAGAGGTGAACGAGGAGAATATGAGGACAAACCTTCAAGTCCATCTCCATCACAGTCCAAGGACAGCAGCAGCTTTGATGAAGACCCAGCGGCCATTCGCACCGCCACCTCAGAGAGAAGGAGATGGAACCGATGCATCGACATCTCACCGAGACTTTAACTCATCCGGTAGACCTGAAGATAGATCCAACAACGACGTACACAGGAAAGAAAACCGCACGTGCAAACAGTGCGGTAAGACTTTCACCTGCGTGTCCACACGGGAGAAAAACCCTTCCACTGCGCACAATGTGACAAGAGTTTCAGCGAGTCTGTCAATATGAAGAGACACCAGCGCGCACACGGGAAAGAAACCCTTCCACTGCGCACAATGTGGCAAGAGTTTCAGACTGTCGGTTGACCTGAAGAAACACCATCGCATCCACGCCAGATAAAAACCTTTCGTCTGCAAACAGTGCGAGAAGTGTTTCACCGAGTCGGGCACTTTGAAGACACACCTGCGCATCCACACCGGAGAAAAACCATTCGCCTGCCAACAATGTGGCAAGGGTTGCAGTCAGTCAAACGACCTGAAAAGACACCAGCTTGTCCACACCGGAGAAAGACCTTACCACCGCAAGCAGTGTGACAAGAGCTATCTTTCCTTTCTTTCCAAACCTTTCTTTCCACCGCAAACAGTGTGCGAAATGTTTAACTGAGTTAAGAACGTTGAAGACACGCCTTTCCCCCTGTGCGATGAGAGTTTCAACCAATTAAGAATTCTGAAGAAACGTTGCTCTGTCCGCACTGGGGGACACATGTCCACTGTAAACGGAGTGGCAAGAGTTTCAGCCAGTGACATCCTCCTGAACAGCCAGTCTGTCCACTTTGGAAAATGAAGGTTCATCTATTGTTAAGAAAGACGCAGGAGCGCAAAGCACCAACGAGCTGTCTAGATGTATGGAGAACCAGGATGGCTGGAAGAGCTGGCCAGATGTATGGAGAACCATCTGGGATGACTGGAAGAACTGGCCAGATGTATGGAGAACCATCTGGGATGACTGGAAGAACTGGCCAGATGTATGGAGAACCATCTGGGATGACTGGAAGAACTGGCCAGATGTATGGAGATGACGGCTGTGATAAGCAACCTACTGCTGTAATAATCAACCCACGGCTGCAATAAACAACCTACGATTGCAATAAGCAACGCGCGGCTGTAATAAGCAACCCACAACTGCTTTTTTTCATCGCTTTTTTTCATCAAAAGAAATAAGCAACATACAAAATCATATACAAATATTTTGATATGATTTATATGATTTTTTTATATTATTTATATTTTAATATATATATATATATATATATATATATATATATAGTGATCACATAAAAAATCATATGAACCTACGTCTGTAATAAGCAACCCACGGCTGCAATAAACAACCTACGATTGCAATAAACAACCTACGATTGCAATAAGCAACGCGCGGCTGTAATAAGCAACACAGGGCTGCAATAAGTAACCCACGGCTGTGATAAGCAACCTACGGCCGTAATAAGCAACACAGGGCTGTAATACGCAACCCTGTAATACGCAACCCTGTTTGGAGAACCATCGATGACTGGAAGAACTGGCCAGATGTATGGAGAACCAGGATGACTGGAAGAACTGGCCAGATGTATGGAGAACCATCTGGGATGACTGGAAGAACTGGCCAGATGTTTGGAGAACCAGGATGACTGGAGGAACTGGCCAGATGTTTGGAGAACCAGGATGACTGGAAGAACTGGCCAGATGTATGGAGAACCAGGATGACTGGAAGAACTGGCCAGATGTATGGAGGACCAGGATGACTGGAGGAACTGGCCAGATGTATGGAGAACCATCTGGGATGACTGGAAGAACTGGCCAGATGTATGGAGAACCAGGATGACTTGAAGAGCTGTCCAGAGGGCCACCCACATTGAATATACTGTGGGCAGAAACCCCTTATCACCATATTTTAACTTTTCTCCTACTACTTCATTCTATGTCACACAAATCTAGCAAAAAATTGCCGATCTACAAGCTGAAAACGTGCCGCAGTGCAACGTATAGGTCTGCTAGACTCAAGCCGGATCCGATTGGCTGAAAATAGTTTGTCTGTCTAGGCAAGAGCATCCCGCCCACTGCCCTCGCTGCCTATTGGCCCAAGTCCAGACTGATGTCGCGGGGAACGGTGCGAGCCACGTGATCAGTCTGCCGATGCCAGGCTATTAGCAACAACCTCGTGCAGCTCTGTCTCCGTCTCGGAGTTCTCAAGGTCTCCGGAGACGCGCTGCTTGCCATGGAGCGCTCACAGCCAGAGAGTGATGCTGATGTGTTTGGATTCCCACACGCAGGAATGCTGCGATAGAGAGACTATGATATACAGTACCTGTCGCAGTCTCTCTCTCTCTCTCTCTCTCTCTCTCCCTGCACCTCTCAATGCCAGATCCCAGCTGGATGAGTGAGGTAGTGTAGTGATATATCGCTGTCAAATACGCAGTGTACGCGCGCACACTCATAAGCATATACGCACCCAGACATGCATGCGGTGGTTCTGTCAACTATAGTGCACGCACCCCTCCACACACACACACGCACGGACGCACGCACACGCACGCACGCACACTCACGCACGCACGCACGCACGCACGCACGCACGCACGCACGCACGCACACACGGCGCACGCACGTGCACACACGTACCCCTCCACACACAAACACTGCACCTTCCCGCAGGCAGAGCCACAAGAAAGAAAGCAAACAAATACTTTGGCGTGATGTGTTTTCCAGCTCAGGGAGCCATTCTCTGGCAAACGGTGATTGTAATTTCTACAGGCGTGTCAGTGACACGTGAAATACAGCCTCTTTAGACGTCCAGTCAGGGACGTGCAGACAGAGGCAGGGCCTGCAATTCCTCTAAGAGGGCACTTTTGGAAGAAAATAGCCGCGCTGCGATGCGTTGAGAGCTTGTAGATCGGCTATTTTCCGGGTGCACTCATTGACTGGAGATGCGGCGATGATGACATGGATTTCTAAACCAATTCTTTCAACGCAAAAATGCTGAGTTCAAGATCAGGAGAGTTCAGAATAAATCAATTATCGGGTATGGCATGTAAAGGAGTGGAGGCCATTTGCATTTCTTTCACCATAAATAAATGTGGTCGTGGTCTGGAAAGGGCAGTTGTTTTACAGACGGGTAAAAGGGCAGTTGTTTTACAGACGGGTAAATGGGCAGTTGTTTTACAGACGGGTAAAAGGGCAGTTGTTTTACTGACGGGTAAAAGGGCAGTTGTTTGTTTTACAGACGGGTAAAAGGGCAGTTGTTTTACAGACGGGTAAAAGGGCAGTTCTTTTACTGACGGGTAAAAGGGCAGTTGTTTGTTTTACAGACGGGTAAAAGGGCAGTTGTTTTACTGACGGGTAAAAGGGCAGTTGTTTGTTTTACAGACGGGTAAAAGGGCAGTTGTTTTTACAGACGGGTAAAAGGGCAGTTGTTTTACAGACGGGTAAAAGGGCAGTTGTTTTTACAGACGGGTAAAAGGGCAGTTGTTTTACTGACGGGTAAAAGGGCAGTTGTTTGTTTTACAGACGGGTAAAAGGGCAGTTGTTTTTACAGATGGGTAAAAGGGCAGTTGTTTGTTTTACAGACGGGTAACAGGGCAGTTGTTTTACAGAGGGGTAAAAGGGCAGTTGTTTTACCTCCATTATGATGAATTCCTGTACTGTTCTTTGTCTATATAGAAGTGTCTATTTGTACGTCTCTAAATGTTTTGATGAATTGAACATGGTGGACCCTGTTGTAAACAAGTGTAATGCTTAATTGGGTCGTCCACTCACAGTTAACAGCCTTTGTATTGAGTTTGTGCTTGAAATGTACTGTAATTCCGCAAACTGTTAATACAATTTTCAATCAATCAATCAAAACGGGTAAAAGGGCAGTTGTTTTACAGACGGGTAAAAGGGCAGTTGTTTTACAGACGGGTAAAAGGGCAGTTGTTTTTTACAGACGGGTAAAAGGGCAGTTGTTTTACAGACGGGTAAAAGGGCAGTTGTTTTACAGACGAGTAAAAGGGCAGTTGTTTTACAGACGGGTAAAAGGGCAGTTGTTTTACAGACGGGTAAAAGGGCAGTTGTTTTACAGACCGGTAAAAGGGCAGTTGTTTTACAGACGGGTAAAAGGGCAGTTGTTTTACAGACGGGTAAAAGAGCAGTTGTTTTACAGACGGGTAAAAGGGCAGTTGTTTTACAGATGGGTAAAAGGGCAGTTGGTTTACAGACGGGTAAAAGGGCAGTTGTTTTTACAGACGGGTAAAATTGCAGTTGTTTTTACAGACGGGTAAAATGGCAGTTGTTTTTACAGACGGGTAAAAGGGCAGTTGTTTTTACAGATGGGTAAAAGGGCAGTTGTTTTACAGACGGGTAAAAGGGCAGTTGTTTTACAGACGGGTAAAAGGGCAGTTGTTTTACAGATGGGTAAAAGGGCAGTTGTTTTACAGACGGGTAAAAGGGCAGTTGTTTTACAGACGGGTAAAAGAGCAGTTGTTTTACAGACGGGTAAAAGGGCAGTTGGTTTACAGACGGGTAAAAGGGCAGTTGTTTTTACAGACGGGTAAAATTGCAGTTGTTTTTACAGACGGGTAAAATGGCAGTTGTTTTTACAGACGGGTAAAAGGGCAGTTGTTTTTACAGATGGGTAAAAGGGCAGTTGTTTTACAGACGGGTAAAAGGGCAGTTGTTTTACAGACGGGTAAAAGGGCAGTTGTTTTACAGATGGGTAAAAGGGCAGTTGTTTTACAGATGGGTAAAAGGGCAGTTGTTTTTACAGATGGGTAAAAGGGCAGTTGTTTTACAGATGGGTAAAAGGGCAGTTGTTTTTACAGACGGGTAAAATGGCAGTTTTTTTTACAGACGGGTAAAAGGGCAGTTGTTTTTACAGATGGGTAAAAGGGCAGTTGTTTTTACAGACGGGTAAAAGGGCAGTTGTTTTTACAGATGGGTAAAAGGGCAGTTGTTTTTACAGACGGGTAAAAGGGCAGTTGTTTTTACAGACGGGTAAAAGGGCAGTTGTTTTTACAGATGGGTAAAAGGGCAGTTGTTTTTACAGACGGGTAAAATGGCAGTTGTTTTTACAGACGGGTAAAATGGCAGTTGTTTTTACAGACGGGTAAAAGGGCAGTTGTTTTTACAGACGGGTAAAAGGGCAGTTGTTTTTACAGACGGGTAAAAGGGCAGTTGTTTTTACAGATGGGTAAAAGGGCAGTTGTTTTTACAGACGGGTAAAAGGGCAGTTGTTTTTACAGACGGGTAAAAGGGCAGTTGTTTTTACAGATGGGTAAAAGGGCAGGGGCTGAATGAAGCCCCCTTTGACGTCTATGTGTGCACGTCCCTGCGTCCACGGGCGGAGCGATGGGCCAGCCGCTCCGGTCTGGTTTAGCCATCGTCGTTGTCGCGGAAGCTCGGCAGATACATATCTGGACGCAGGGGGGAGGAGGGGGAGGGGGGTTGGGATGGATGGAGGTCTGCTGCGTCTCAACTAAATTGGAAGCAACTTCCCATGGACATGGTTAAGTATGTCCCGCGGATAATTTATGTGTTTACTCGTCAGATTAAAGAGATCCATCTTTTAAGGTGTGTCGTCCAGCCGGCGTGCCTGGCCTGGTTTCCTGGCGTTCGACGGGGCATAATGTTGATGGACGACCTGCGAAGAGCTGCCGCGTTTTATCTCCGCCGCGCCGTGACATGCCACGCTTGTTTTATCCCCTCCTTCCTCCTCCTTCCTCCTCCCCGTGCATGCAGGGCCCGAGATGTGCTGTGGGTGAGTTGGGATGGGATGGTCCACCCCTCCGTGGACCTGCCTGCCTGCCTGCCTGAGGCCCCCTCGCTGAGGCCCCGGACCTGCTGAGGGCCTGATGAAAGCTCGGGGCCACCTCGTCCCGGACAGCGCGCATCCATCAGTCCAACGGCGTGTCAGATCCGTACAGGGGGCACCAGGAGAGTCATCCCATCCGTGATGCAGGGATGGAGCTGAGCGGAGAGTGGTGGTCAAACAGGGTTCAAACCCGTCGGATGATGATGAAGGTTTTTTTGACGAACGAGGCCCGTTCGGACCTGGCCTGGCCCGGCCCTGGCCTGGCCCGGCCCTGGCCTGGCCCGGACCTGGCCAGGCCCGGCCCGGCCCTGGCCAGGCGGGCGGGCTCGTCTTGGCACTTGGACTGGAATAGAATGTTTGGATTACCACATACACTTCGTATGGGAGTAACCAGTCAAACCCACTCTCCCAATTAATTAAAACACACTGGTAATAGAGCCAGTGTAAACATTACAGTCAGGTCCAGATCCAGATTGTTGCAAAAGCAGAGCCGTTGCTGTTCTTTTATTGTTTTGGCTGCACCCCCAGTTGCTTGAGCAAAGAGAAAAAGCAAACGTACATCTTGTTCACTAAGCCGGGGGTCTTCAACAGGGGGTCCGGTAGACCTAGGTGGTCCTCAGAGATAATACAGGGGGGGCTGTCAAGTCTTTCTGTGATAGGAACTTTTTTGCTTTTACATTAACCACTCGAAACCTCACATCCCTATTCTGAGGAGAACTTTAGCCAAAAATCTACAGCAGATCAAAATAGCAGATCTACAATGCTTTGCAGCGCAAGGCATTTTGAGCTTGTAAATCTGCTTTTTTCGGCAAAGAGGTTTGGTGTAGAGGGGGAAAAAAAGAGCATACCAAGTACAGAGCAAAAAGGTCCGAAAACATGAATCCATACAATGCACTAATGACAGTACATGAAGCTATGGGCGCGCTCGGAAATAGCGCACTGAGCACACTGTGCAATGCAAACTAATAGGCGAGTGTGCTCCGGTGCGGTATTTCCGAACGTGCCCTAACAAAAGGTTGTAATGTGCAGCACCATTTGTATACAATATGTAGTGGTGGGGGGTCCCTGCTTCTAGTCTCTCTCAGCTAGGGGGTCCTAACTAAGGCCTGTAGTGGTGGGGGGTCCCTGCTTCTAGTCTCTCTCAGCTAGGGGGTCCTAACTAAGGCCTGTAGTGGTGGGGGGTCCCTGCTTCTAGTCTCTCTCAGCTAGGGGGTCCTAACTAAGGCCTGTAGTGGTGGGGGGTCCCTGCTTCTAGTCTCTCTCAGCTAGGGGGTCCTAAATAAGGCCTGTAGTGGTGGGGGGTCCCTGCTTCTAGTCTCTCTCAGCTAGGGGGTCCTAACTAAGGCCTGTAGTGGTGGGGGTCCCTGCTTCTATAGTCTCTCTCAGCTAGGGGGTCCTAACTAAGGCCTGTAGTGGTGGGGGGTCCCTGCTTCTAGTATCTCTCAGCTAGGGGGTCCTAACTAAGGTCTGTAGTGGTGGGGGGTCCCTGCTTCTAGTCTCTCTCAGCTAGAGGGTCCTAACTAAGGCCTGTAGTGGTGGGGGGTCCCTGCTTCCAGTCTCTCTCAGCTAGGGGGTCCTAACTAAGGCCTGTAGTGGTGGGGGGTCCCTGCTTCTAGTCTCTCTCAGCTAGGGGGTCCTAACTAAGGCCTGTAGTGGTGGGGGGTCCCTGCTTCTAGTCTCTCTCAGCTAGGGGGTCCTAACTAAGGCCTGTAGTGGTGGGGGGTCCCTGCTTCTAGTCTCTCTCAGCTAGGGGGTCCTAACTAAGGCCTGTAGTGGTGGGGGGTCCCTGCTTCTAGTATCTCTCAGCTAGGGGGTCCTAACTAAGGCCTGTAGTGGTGGGGGGTCCCTGCTTCTAGTCTCTCTCAGCTAGGGGGTCCTAACTAAGGCCTGTAGTGGTGGGGGGTCCCTGCTTCTAGTCTCTCTCAGCTAGGGGGTCCTAACTAAGGCCTGTAGTGGTGGGGGGTCCCTGCTTCTAGTCTCTCTCAGCTAGGGGGTCCTAACTAAGGCCTGTAGTGGTGGGGGGTCCCTGCTTCTAGTCTCTCTCAGCTAGGGGGTCCTAAATAAGGCCTGTAGTGGTGGGGGGTCCCTGCTTCTAGTCTCTCTCAGCTAGGGGGTCCTAACTAAGGCCTGTAGTGGTGGGGGTCCCTGCTTCTATAGTCTCTCTCAGCTAGGGGGTCCTAACTAAGGCCTGTAGTGGTGGGGGGTCCCTGCTTCTAGTATCTCTCAGCTAGGGGGTCCTAACTAAGGCCTGTAGTGGTGGGGGGTCCCTGCTTCTAGTCTCTCTCAGCTAGGGGGTCCTAACTAAGGCCTGTAGTGGTGGGGGGTCCCTGCTTCTAGTCTCTCTCAGCTAGGGGGTCCTAACTAAGGCCTGTAGTGGTGGGGGGTCCCTGCTTCTAGTCTCTCTCAGCTAGGGGGTCCTAACTAAGGCCTGTAGTGGTGGGGGGTCCCTGCTTCTAGTCTCTCTCAGCTAGGGGGTCCTAACTAAGGCCTGTAGTGGTGGGGGGTCCCTGCTTCTAGTCTCTCTCAGCTAGGGGGTCCTAACTAAGGCCTGTAGTGGTGGGGGGTCCCTGCTTCTATAGTCTCTCTCAGCTAGGGGGTCCTAACTAAGGCCTGTAGTGGTGGGGGGTCCCTGCTTCTAGTCTCTCTCAGCTAGGGGGTCCTAACTAAGGCCTGTAGTGGTGGGGGGTCCCTGCTTCTATAGTCTCTCTCAGCTAGGGGGTCCTAAATAAGGCCTGTAGTGGTGGGGGGTCCCTGCTTCTAGTCTCTCTCAGCTAGGGGGTCCTAACTAAGGCCTGTAGTGGTGGGGGGTCCCTGCTTCTAGTCTCTCTCAGCTAGGGGGTCCTAACTAAGGCCTGTAGTGGTGGGGGGTCCCTGCTTCTAGTCTCTCTCAGCTAGGGGGTCCTAACTAAGGCCTGTAGTGGTGGGGGGTCCCTGCTTCATAGTCTCTCTCAGCTAGGGGGTCCTAACTAAGGCCTGTAGTGGTGGGGGGTCCCTGCTTCTAGTCTCTCTCAGCTAGGGGGTCCTAACTAAGGCCTGTAGTGGTGGGGGGTCCCTGCTTCTATAGTCTCTCTCAGCTAGGGGGTCCTAACTAAGGCCTGTAGTGGTGGGGGGTCCCTGCTTCTAGTCTCTCTCAGCTAGGGGGTCCTAACTAAGGCCTGTAATGGTGGGGGGTCCCTGCTTCTAGTCTCTCTCAGCTAGGGGGTCCTAACTAAGGCCTGTAGTGGTGGGGGGTCCCTGCTTCTAGTCTCTCTCAGCTAGGGGGTCCTAACTAAGGCCTGTAGTGGTGGGGGGTCCCTGCTTCTAGTCTCTCTCAGCTAGGGGGTCCTAACTAAGGCCTGTAGTGGTGGGGGGTCCCTGCTTCTAGTCTCTCTCAGCTAGGGGGTCCTAACTAAGGCCTGTAGTGGTGGGGGGTCCCTGCTTCTAGTCTCTCTCAGCTAGGGGGTCCTAACTGAACCGTAGAAGACCCCTGCACTATATAGACCATACTGTACGTACAGTAAATGATCTCTGCGCAGCACAGCGACCGCGCCACCCAGACGAGCTGCGTCAGCAGAGAGCGCATCGTGTAGCCATCAACTGGAAGGCCAATATCGCCCACTGCTCTGTTCTAGGGCTGATTCACACAGGCCTGACACTGACAGCTAATAAAACTATCAACCGCACACACGCACGCACGCACACACGCACGCACGCACGCACGCACACACGCACGCACGCACGCACGCACGCGCGCACGCACACGCACACTCACACTCACACTCACACACACAGTGTGTAGCGACTAGTGTAGAAGAGATCCTGAAAAACCAGTCATTTTAAGCTTGGTTGTGTGCAGGGTAAAACAGACGATCTACAAGTTGTGAGCTTGTAGATCTGCTATTTTTGGCAGTTTGGCACTCAGCTAACAGGCATTTCAACGCCATCATGGCCCGCCAAAATACATTTTAGTTATAGATCAACCGTATAGACTAAAATATGAATAAGACTAAATGGAATTTTAATCAAAGGACTAAAACTACATCAAAATTTGCCGTCCAAATCAACACTGCTATCACTGTCACTTATAGGGTTGCCATAATAGCCTGAGCTAATGTCGGGTCGCGGCAGAGATTTGCGCACGCCCTGATTGGATCTCACCGACCTGTCAGTCACCCCTGCCCCCCCCCCCCCCCCCCCATGGACATAGTGGCCGAGTTCACGTTACGGGGCAATGACACGTGAACGCTGTTTCATACGTGAACGCGTGCAATGATAGTCAACAGAGAACAGCCTTAAAGGTATATTCAGTGATTTGACTTAATTCAAATATCACTTATTTTTTCTTTTTTTCTGGATAATCCTCCCTACTATGGAGTGTGCTGACCATATAAGGAAATCCTCCCTGTCCCCAGTGAGCCCCTGGGGTAAAAAAAACCCTAGTTTCAGTTTTGGTGGCGGGTGGCAAAACCTTCATCCAATCAGGATGAGAGGGGCCTTCCTCCAATCATGATCGAGTGGGGGCGGGCCTTGGTGCACATGCTGTTGGCCTGTTGCACTTCCCCCCACTGTAGAGCGTGCATGTGCACATTTTGTTACCGGGGCGGACTGGGTGGTTTTCCAAATCACCCAAATCACTGAATGCTCCTTTAACACAATAAAAAAAATCATCACTGGTCTCCCAAAAATGCACAAAAATTCCGTGTTGACTTGGCAATGTAAGATGGTTGCTGTCGTACGGTATTCAAACATAACTCAAGTGGACAGATCACTGGTAGTAATGTGGAAGATTGACCCCCACCCCCCCTCCATTCAACCAGTGACTGACTGGTACCCTTTGAAGTGGCTGCATCTTGGAGTGCTGATGGTGAGCAAACTGGGAATTCACCCCAGACACACACAACGTAATGTGTTTATAAGTGACCTCTCCTCCTCGGCAGAGTTACGGACCTGTTATGGTCATTCAGGGCTAGCTCTTTATGTGTTTCTGCTCATATTATGATTATTAATTTGGTATGTTTGTGGCAATAATTCACCACAAGCCAACATGGCGATGATGACCCCTGGTCCTCCTTGGCTGCCACATATGAGATACTGTATATCATTTCTAAAGCCAAACGTTGGAGGGGCTAGCACCCCTGGAAAATGGCCGCCCCATGTTGCCCCATGTTTGCGATCAAAGCAGTGGAGGAAGCCCGATCTGGAGTCAAGTGGAACTCCATATATGAGCACAACTGACGTCATATTTGATGAGTCGACATTTCAGGAGCAGCATTTAAAGTCTGGTTCCACACAGTGCGAGGACATTAGTGACAGAGAAGAAGACTATCTACTACTAAGAGCCATCGGTAACACCTGTGAAGACAGAGAAGAAGACTATCTACTACTAAGAGCCATCGGTAACACCTGTGAAGACAGAGAAGAAGACTATCTCCACTAAGAGCCATCGGTAACACCTGTGAAGACAGAGAAGAAGACTATCTACTACTAAGAGCCATCGGTAACACCTGTGAAGACAGAGAAGAAGACTATCTACTACTAAGAGCCATCGGTAACACCTGTGAAGGAAGTAGTGAAGCCTATAAATCAGCTCCGAGTGGAAGTCAAACCTGACCATTCCTGGATTGTAACTTGAGACGTCCCCGTTTGGGTTCTAGACATCTAGACATCTCTGGGGCAGTTCTAGACAGCGGGAGAAGACACTGTTTGGGTTCTTAGACATCTCTGGGGCAGCTCTAGACAGCGAGAGAAGACACTGTTTGGGACTTAGACATCTCTGGGACAGTTCTAGACAGCAGGAGAAGAAACAGTCTAGAGATGAAGAAGCTCTGTGATGCTGAGATGAAGAGGATGCAGCAATATGAGGTGGATGTAACTCTGGACCCTGATACAGCACACTGTAACCTCATCCTGTCTGAGGATGGAAAGCAAGTGAGTCATGGAAACATACAGAAGAATCTCCCAAAGAACACAGAGAGATTCTCATATTGTGTCTGTGTCTTAGGAAAACAAAGCTTCTCCTCGAGAAGGTTCTACTACGAGGTTAATGTGCAAGGGAAGCCTCACTGGGATTTAGGAGTGGCGAGAGAGTCCATCGACAGGAATAGCCACTCCTATTTCAGACCCGATGAAGGTTACTGGACTATAAGTTTGAGGGAGGGAAATATGTACACTGCTCTTGCTGACCCTCATGTCCTCCTCCCTGTGAGAGAGAAGCTCCAGAAAGTGAGAGTGTTTGTGGATTATGAGGAGGGTCTGGTCTCCTTTTATGATGTGGAGGCCAGAGTTCACCTCTACTCTTACACTGGCTGCACCTTCTTCACTGAGAAACTCTTTCCATTCTTCATTCCATGTCGTAATGATGGTGGTAGAAACTCTGCTCCTCTGATCATCTCTGCGGTCAATCACACGGATATAAGTGACCTCTCCTCCTCGGCAGAGTTACAGACCCGTCGTGGTCTTTCAGGACGAGCTTTGTATGCGTTCCTGGTAAGATCAGTGTCCGCTATTGTGGCAAAATGTAAAACTTTGAAAAAAGACGTCCACCACGAGCCAGCATGGCGATGACCAGTGGCGTGCACAGATAGACACTAGGGGGTGCTAGAGCACCCCCTGCCCTTTTGGCAATGTGCCCTTTTGAAAAAAAAGAAAAAAAAAACTTTTTTTTCTTTTTTTTTTCAAAAATAGCAGACCTACAAGCTCATAGCGCGCCACTCGGTGGCGCGCTATGAGCTTGTAGATCTGCTATTTTTCAATAGCTAAAGCATAGCTAAAGCATAACACCAAAAGGGGTTCCCGCCCAAAATGGATTAAGGCAACCGGCCGGTTCCACGCGCTGCACAAGGTGCCCTTTTTTAACTTGAGCACCTGCCCCTCTAAATGTCTGTGCACGCCACTGGCGATGACGACCCTTGGCTGCCATATGATGTCCTCACCTTTGTCCTCAATGTTTGTGTTTACACAAACACTCAAAATTGTCCATTCCTTTTTCAATGGCATTTAATGTTTGTGTTAGGACAAAGTTTGTGCTGCACACACACTAAAAGCTGGACATAGGAGACCCTCAAAAAGCCAAACGTTGGATTTAGCCTTGAACGCCTCGAAGAACTACTGTAGCGGAGCTAGCTGCTAGCTTGCTAGCGGTGTGGGTCCGCAAGATTATTACTTGCGCAAGCAGAGCGCACAAGTATACAGTAATGGGCTGCATATGTCGGTGGCGTCACTCGGCCAATCAGGGACCAAGTATGTATGTATGTATGTATGTATGTATGTATGTATGTATGTATGTATGTATGTAAATTCCACCAGCCAATGAGAAACCACGGTTCTCGATGACGCTTTAGGACTCGGAGCAGCAATGGTGAGCGCACCTCATGGCGTGCTCTATTTGCGCACAAGTAGGCCATGAATGGCCTACTTGTGTGCAATGCGCAAGTTGTCAGCTCGACAGAGTGCATTTCTATTTTTTATCTTTTTTTTCCTGCAAAGAAGCACTTTATGTTTGTGATTCCTGAGACAGGAGAGTCAGGAACGGGAACAGCAGTTAATTAATGGAAGGAAGACAAAGAAGAAAGAGGATAAAAAGAAAAAGGGAAGCCTCTCAAAAGGTGCCAGAACAGAAACGTTGTTCAGGTGGAAGGTGTCGTCCATTGACCTTTTGGCTTCAATTGTGATTGGCTGCTCTGTCAAAGCCACTCCCACAGTCTGCGTTGGTTGATCGGTGGGGGGATGACCTTTTTTGATGGTCGCTGAGGCGGCGCTTGTTTTTTGTGAGGTTAGGGTTAGTTTTTGTGAGGTTATATAACACACCGCCCTACTAGTAGTAGTAGTAGCCGGCGCTGTAAAACAAGCGTCCCATCAGCGCCCATCGAAAACCGAGGCTCTGCACACAAGGTAGTCCCACACATGCACGCCGTCACCGTCTTTGAAGTCAAGTAGTCAACACATAGAGTATAAAGAAGGATAGAGACTATAAAATGTAATTTCAAAAGCCAGCCCCTAAAAAAAAATCACACCCGTGTGAACTGAGTGGTGTAAGGTATTATATAGCCTGATCAGCTGTGGTCTGACGTAATGTCTGACGTAATGAAATCACACCCGTGTGAACTGGGTGACCATAGCAACCATGCTCATTTTTTGGTACGAACAGACACGTAAACTAACAAAGCTGAAATCACACCCATGTGAACTGGGTGACCATAGCAACCATGCTCATTTTTTGGTACGAACAGACACGTAAACTAACAAAGCCAGTTGTAGGAGTGGTTTACACCACTCAAAAATCACACCTGTGTGAAGTGAGGGGCGCTCTAATCATCGTATGACGTAATATAGACACTATGCCTATTTGCTCATTGACACTATATGACATAAAATTCTCCATTCATTATCAAGGGGAATTTGATTGTTTGTGTAAGACGAAAATCTACGCAAATAGCTGAATAATATAGGAGGGGCCCCGTGCCCCTCAAAAATACTAAATAAAAAAGAATAATACTGGATTATTATTACTTGCGCAAGCAGAGCGCGCAAGTACTAGTTTCGCCCGACGATGCGTATGCACCGTCCCAGCAAATGACGTAATGACTACTGACTACTGAGCTACCTATATCAGATATACCCTGACGTCATTTGCTGGGACGGTGCATACGCATCAAGAGTAACCACAGTATACCGCTAATCAACTTACAAATTACATATACATAGGAATCACCTCCAATCTTCCCGACACTAAAACATATCGTCATTACGTCACCATCAAAAACCAATTACATTCTGGCATTGGATCCTTTAATCCACATCTTTATTACGTCATCATTGAGAGCTAGTGATCATTGAGAGCTACCTATACCAGTTATACCCTGATGTAATTTGCTGGGACGGTGCATACGCATCAAGAGTAACCACAGTATACCGCTAATCAACTTACAAATTACTTACGATTACCTCTAATCCTCACGACACTAAAACATATGGTCATTACGTCACCATCGAAAACCAATTACATTCTGGCATTGGCTAGTTATCATTGAGAGCTAGCTATACCAGTTATACCCTGACGACACCCTGGCATTGGGTCCTTTAATCCACATTTTTATTACGATATACTTCATAATATAGTATTTTATCAGGTATTTGACCAATCTGGGAACTAAATCGTTACCAAGAAATTTCTTCACCAATGTGTTTCTAAAGGTGTCTAATAACATGTACTAAAAGTTTGAAATTCAACTCCCGTGGGAAATTGAGTTATTAGCATAATATGTGACCATACCATTAACATCCTATATAAGGCAAAAAAGTCCAAATTTCATCATTCTTTAAGTAGCATGTGACATGAAACTAGGGTGATTTCATGATTCTGAATCCATTCCAAGCATTAGTTTTGCACAAAAAACACTCCTTGGGCTAAATTAGTCCATATCCATTTGACCAAATGTGCTGACCTCATCACGTTTGTGTGGTCGTTTTCCTCCCAAGAAGTGTTTTTTGTGCAAAACTAATGCTTGGAATGGATTCAGAATCATGCAAACACCCTAGTTTCATATGTCACATGCTACTTAAAGAATGATGAAATTTGGACTTTTTTGCCTTATATAGGATGTTATGGGTATGGTCACATATTATTCTAATAACTCAATTTCCCACGGGAGTTGAATTACAAACTTTTAGTACATGTTATTAGACACCTTTAGAAACACATTGGTGAAGAAATGTCTTGGTAACGATTTAGGTCCCAGATTTTCATAGATTTCTCTTACTAATACTACTTTTTTACGTGCAAAAAGTAGGTACGTAGCAAATAGCTAAACCTAATAATTCAATATTTGAATCTTTCTTTCAAAGAGAAGCTGAGATTTGACAGTTGGTAGCGGTCGACAGAACTTGCGCGCTCTGCTTGCGCACTAGTAGGCCATATGGCCTACTAGTGTGCAACAAGCAAGTAGGCACTCGACAGAGTGCAGTTCTAGTTATTATTATTATTATTATGTCTCACAAAAAGGCACACAAATGCTGTGTTGACTCTGCGATGTGAGAGTGTTTCTGTCATACGGAATTGAAACGTAACTCAAGTGGACAGATCACTGACAGTAATGTGGAACAATGACCCCCCCCCTCCCCCCCTCC
Organism: Electrona antarctica; assembly: GCF_951216825.1. Classification (NCBI taxonomy): domain Eukaryota; kingdom Metazoa; phylum Chordata; class Actinopteri; order Myctophiformes; family Myctophidae; genus Electrona; species Electrona antarctica. The sequence continues at coordinate 32,650 of NW_027638109.1, read as the reverse complement.
ATTCAACCAGTGACTGACTGACTGGTGGCCTTAATTTGAAGGGGCTTTTGGAGTGCCTGATGGTGGGCATTCAGCCCAGACACACACGAACCTTAACCCATTCTGGGCGGGAACCCCTTTTGGTGTTTTAAGCATTATGTTATGCTGTGCTCATTGAAAAATAGCAGATCTACAAGCTTGTAGATCTGCTATTTTTGAAAAGTCTTGAAAATGTGACTTACGTCGAACGTTTTTAACTCAAATCTTTGCTTCTGGGGGGGGGGTCCCTGGAACAACATATTTTGAGATGGGGGTCGGAGGCCAAATACATATAATCCAAGGGGTCCTTTGCATGGAATAGTATGAGAACCCCTGATATAGAAACATAGGGTTTTTCAGAAAACTGTCATGACATTTTGTAGAATGGAGCTCAGGTCTAAATTGGTTAATGTTTCTGGTAAGCGACCTCTCCTAGCTCCTTGTGAGGTCCTTAAGTGACCTCTCCTAGCTCCTTGCTGGGCATGAATCAAAGCCACACTCCTACGTCCACTTGGGAGTCGGTCGCTATGCAGCGAACACTCTGTGATCACGACTTCTTTCAATGAGTTCTTTACCACTTCCAGAGTGTAGTGTAGGAGAGTAGCGACACGCTTTGATCTCGCCGCAAAGCGGGTCCCTATTGGGCTATAGTTCCAAACATTGCTCCTATGGCTGGAACTATCCCATTGAGATAGAATGAGCACTTCCGCATTCCATTGTTACAATGGGAGTCAACGCTATAGTGTCGCCACTAGATTACTCTGACCACCGTTTATATCCTCAGGGCTCTGTGGCGTTGGAGTTACACCATTTATATTCTCTGGTGGTGGAAAGTCGGCTATTTTCAGAAAATTTGTAGACATTTTAAAACTTGAATTGGGACATTCTTCATAATGAGAACTTTTACTTTTGGTACTTTAAGTACATTTTGATGCCAATATTTTTGTACATTTTAACTCAAGTATATTTTGAATTCCGGGCTTTTAAGAGTATTCCTATATTGCAGTATTGACACCTTTATTCTTTTTTGTTTTGCTCCACTGTCGGCAATTGTTTGAAAACATTAGTTTCTAGTTACTTTGTAGATTTAGATCGTTGTTAGAAAACATACTCTACATCAACCATTCATTGAGCCCGGCTTTATACTTCATCTATTTGGAATAGCAGATTGATGCTGCGTTGTGAGCTTGTAGATCTGCTATTTTTAGGTTTGACTAATCCTTAAGTTACATCCCTCCCACCCATGACTCAACATCGCATTGTAAAAACAAAATGCCAGAGGATTTAAATTTGGATACTTTTGTACTTTTACTCAATGTTGAATACAGGCCTTTACTTATAGTTGTAACAGAGCCTTTTTATATTGTACTCTTACTTTTACTATGTACAAAATCTGAGTACTTCCACCCCCCCCTTCTCTCTCTCTCTCTCTCTCTCCTTCCCCCTCTCCCTCTCTCTCTCTCTCTCTCTCTCTCTCTCTCTCGCCCTCGTTCCTGCTCATTGTTTACTGATTGCTTCCACACACTTTTTCGCCGAGGTCCAGCTGGAGACTGTAAAAATAAACTTGTTTAAGAATGGCTGGATTAGCCAGGGTTTAGTTTTTTATGGGTTCCTTTTCAAGTCGGGCGTCCCTCCCTGTGTGTGTGTTGCGTGCGTGCGTGCGTGCGTGCGTGCGTCAACCTGACCAGACCGTGGCGGGCGGCAGGTGTAGAACGGGGGGGTATAGGGGGGAATTCACAGCGCTCCTCGGAAAGCGTGGAGCGGATCGGTGTTTGAAGTGAGAGCGCTGATGCTAATTGGCCTTGGAAGCAGCACAGGAGAGAGTACGTGGGGGCCAGATGTCTCTCCTCTGTGAAAGGCGTTAGTGTGGTGATGCAGGCTGGCCGGTTGGGGTGTTGGAGGACCCCCTCACGACCCCCCACCCATCCTCACACCTGGCTGGCTGCGTGGCCTTGGTTGGTTTCCTTCACCTGGGTCTGGCTGGCTGCATGACCTTGGTTTCCATGGCCTGGGCCTGGCTGGCTGCATAGCCTTGGTTTCCATGGCCTGGGTCTGGCTGGCTGCAGGACCTTGGTTTCCATCACCTGGGTCTGGCTGGCTGCATAGCCTTGGTTTCCATGGCCTGGGTCTGGCTGGCTGCATAGCCTTGGTTTCCATCACCTGGGCCTGGCTGGCTGCATGACCTTGGTTTCCATCACCTGGGTCTGGCTGGCTGCATGACCTTGGTTTCCATGGCCTGGGTCTGGCTGGCTGCAGGACCTTGGTTTCCATCACCTGGGTCTGGCTGGCTGCATAGCCTTGGTTTCCATGGCCTGGGTCTGGCTGGCTGCATGACCTTGGTTTCCATGGCCTGGGTCTGGCTGGCTGCAGGACCTTGGTTTCCATGGCCTGGGTCTGGCTGGCTGCAGGACCTTGGTTTCCATGGCCTGGGCCTGGCTGGCTGCATGACCTTGGTTTCCATGGCCTGGGCCTGGCTGGCTGCATGACCTTGGTTTCCATGGCCTGGGCCTGGCTGGCTGCATGACCTTGGTTTCCATGGCCTGGGTCTGGCTGGCTGCGTGGCCTTGGTTGGTTTCCATGGCCTGGGCCTGGCTGGCTGCATGGCCTTGGTTTCCATGGCCTGGGTCTGGCTGGCTGCCTGGCCTTGGTTTCCATGGCCTGGGCCTGGCTGGCTGCAGGACCTTGGTTTCCATGGCCTGGGCCTGGCTGGCTGCATGACCTTGGTTGGTTTCCATGGCCTGCATGGGCCTGGCTGGCTGCAAATAGCCAATAATGCATTTTTGCACAAAATAACACTTGGACCACTTTGGTGCGGACCTAACAACGACAACTAAAGGTATAAGAAAGCCATCTAGCATGAAACTCTCCTTTAAACTGTGTCAAACATGTTTTTTTTTGTTTTTTTTTGCTGTGGGCTACCAGGAATCCCCTCAAGGATTTTGGTTCTCCAAAAAGCATCCGGTGGGGTGTCGGACCTGAGGCCCTGACAGACACACCAAACCTGGCCTTCCTGCCACGCTCGTTGCATCACTGTACACTGTATCCAGATGTACAGATATTCCAGTCACAGTCACAGTCAAGTATAGGCTACTCCATTTTTATTTTTTACTGCAAAATAGAAATACTGTGTTACAAGTCCGAAATTCAAAATGTTTTCAATTCATCATAACATTTAGAGACGTACAAATATACACTTCTATCTGACTGAGTTTACATTCTGACAGAGTCTGACAGAGTTGACAAACGTTTGCTATATCATTTTTCAACAGCACAGTGGGTGGGGGCGGCAATGGCTCAGGAGTATAGTGGCCGATAGAGCGGATGGATGGGTGAACAGTGAACCTCGTCACTGAGCTGAAGGCAGGGGGGGGGGGGGGGGTCTGGGCTGAGTGAACCTCAAGCCAGTCCCGTCTAGCAGGCTTGATTACTAGTAAGCTCTGTTTAATAAGTACTGGCTCATCTCTGCAGTCCTGCAGGGAGGAGGGAGGGAGGGAGGGAGGGAGGGAGTCAGGGAGGAGGTATGGAGGGAGGGAGGGAGTCAGGGAGGGAGGGAGGGAGCACATGGCTGCTCCTCGTCGGCGGCTGTGTCTCGCTGCTCCTCGTCGGCGGCTGTGTCTCGCTGCTCCTCGTCGGCGTTCATGACTGTAAGCATGACTGTAAGTATGAAATAGCTCGAACCAGTGCTGGTTATTTAGTTAGGACCCGCTACAGTGGTGTTCGATACGAACTTAACCGGGATGTGGAAACCTCTACTTCAATGCTCTACGAGTTGCTTAGTCATTAGCCAGTTATTCTGTCTCATCTAGAAACCTTGTGCCCAAGGTAATGAAAGCTATTCAAGGTATATGGGTTGTAAAGCCAGATACCTTGATTCGTATATGTTGACCTGTTGGAGATACCGCGTTCGTTGCTTGCTATCTCTGCCATGGTCAAGTCTAGTGCCACGATGATGTCTCCCCTGCGTATATCCATCTTTGGAGTTTCTACATTAATCTGATGTCAGTGCTGGATATTGCCGTTGTCTCCATATATGGGACTATAGGTTATCCCCATATATGGAGCTCTAAGTGAAAGCCTTCGCAACAGTAAGCATGACTGTGAGTATGACTGTGAATATTACTGTGTATGACTGTGAGTATGACTGTGAGTGGATGCCAGCAGCCTCAGAGCTGAACGGCTGTAGCTGCCTCAACTTGTCATTATAAACGGGCTCTGGCGAGCGTTCAGAACACGGCCGGTTTAGGTTATGTTACTGCTTTCACATTGTCATGTTAGGGATTAGTATCTCTGCATGCCTGGAGCAAAAAAACACAATAATACCGCTCTCTTTTTTTAAATGAGAGGAATTGCATTACATAATATGATTAAGTCCAGATGATTATCCCGTTAAAACGCTGTAGTCTCAGAGAACCAACCAGACTTGAAAGGTAACTGTGCTGTGACAGTTTTTTTGTTTTGTTTTTTTACACCACCCCCACATCTCTCTGCCTCAAGAACAGCCGATCTACAAGCTCAAAGCATGTCACAACGCGGCACGTTTTTGAGCTTGTAAATCGGCTGTTTTGTTCAACACAAACATGGTTAAACATTATATACAGAAAAAAGAGAGAGAGAGAGAGAGAGAGGAGGAAAAATGCAATTACCTCATCATCCATGCTTTGCTTTCTAATCTGACAAATTAGCTCGGTGTCGAAGCCACATGTTTAGAAGAGGACTAAATGAATATTGATGAGCACACAGCGGAACACTAAATGACCCGTGAGGATGCAGAGATTGCCTTTCCAAACATTCCTTGGTGTTTTCTTTGCGGGGATGTCAGCGAAAAACAATTATACACCACTAGCGGATCACACATTCTGTTCTGCAACAGCAAAAACTGGGAGCGTTCATTTATCTCTGACATGTCGTAAAAAGGCCTGATTTATACTTTACTGTCACCCGCCAGAAATAGTTGATCTACGAGTTTACGTTGTGGCTTAGATCAGCTATTTCTTTGCCACACAACAACGGCACGCAAACCATGCGTAAATCAAGCATTATAACAGATTATAACAAACTCCAAATAGACACGTGGTCTTTCATGGTGTACCGATCAAGCCTGTAGAATCGGAATCGTAACTGATTGATTGAATACTTTATTAACCGCTTGGCAAAAGGTACAGAGGTACAGTTATACAAAAACGCTAAGAGGATAGCACAAAAAGGCTTGTTTCCATGGTGCTTCTATCCAATAAATGAGCATTTGTGCCTGTCGTAGACATGATGCGCAGAGCAAGTTCAGTCAGGGAACCCCAGTGCAGTCGCTGCCGGCCGTTAATTGGGCCGCCTCAGCATCACGCTCTCATCCACATGATTCACTCAGCCAATCACACACTCACTCCATCTTCATACCGGCTACTTTGCTTGATGCTGCTGTATCAGCGCGCTGCTGTATACAAACCTGCTGCTCATCCACCTCCACCCCAGCTACCACCTGTCTCACCCACCTCCACCCCAGCTACCACCTGTCTCACCCACCTCCACCCCAGCTACCACCTGTCTCACCCACCTCCACCCCAGCTACCACCTGTCTCACCCACCTCCACCCCAGCTACCACCTGTCTCACCCACCTCCACCCCAGCTACCACCTGTCTCACCCACCTCCACATGGAGGAGGTGCAGGCCTGGTCTCTGTGCTGTCCCACATGGAGCCCTGGTCTCTGTGCTGTCCCACATGAAGTCACCATGACACTGCAGACCTGGACTCTGTGCTGTCCCACATTAAGTCACCTTGACACTGCAGGCCTGGTCTCTGTGCTGTCCTACATTAAGTCACCTTGACACTGCAGGCCTGGACTCTGTGCTGTCCTACATGAAGTCACCTTGACACTGCAGGCCTGGACTCTGTGCTGTCCCACATGAAGTCACCTTGACACTGCAGGCCTGGTCTCTGTGCTGTCCCACATGAAGTCACCTTGACACTGCAGGCCTGGTCTCTGTGCTGTCCCACATGAAGTCACCTTGACACTGCAGGCCTGGTCTCTGTGCTGTCCCACATGGAGTCACCTTGACACTGCAGGCCTGGTCTCTGTGCTGTCCTACATGAAGTCACCTTGACACTGCAGGCCTGGACTCTGTGCTGTCCCACATGGAGTCACCTTGACACTGCAGGCCTGGACTCTGTCCTTTTCCCACATGAAGTCACCTTGACACTGCAGGCCTGGACTCTGTGCTGTCCCACATGGAGTCACCTTGACACTGCAGGCCTGGTCTCTGTGCTGTCCCACATGGAGTCACCTTGACACTGCAGGCCTGGTCTCTGTGCTGTCCCACATGGAGTCACCTTGACACTGCAGGCCTGGTCTCTGTGCTGTCCCACATGGAGCCACCTTGACACTGCAGGCCTGGACTCTGTGCTGTCCCACATGAAGTCACCTTGACACTGCAGGCCTGGTCTCTGTGCTGTCCCACATGAAGTCACCTTGACACTGCAGGCCTGGTCTCTGTGCTGTCCCACATGAAGTCACCTTGACACTGCAGGCCTGGTCTCTGTGCTGTCCCACATGGAGCTGCAGGCCTGGTCTCTGTGCTGTCCCACATGAAGTCACCTTGAAACTGCAGGCCTGGTCTCTGTGCTGTCCTACATGAAGTCACCTTGACACTGCAGGCCTGGACTCTGTCCTGTCCCACATGAAGTCACCTTGACACTGCAGGCCTGGAGTCTGTGCTGTCCCACATGAAAGTCACCTTGACACTGCAGGCCTGGTCTCTGTGCTGTCCTACATGGAGCTGCAGGCCTGGTCTCTGTGCTGTCCCACATGACACTGCAGGCCTGGTCTCTGTGCTGTCCCACATGAAGTCACCTTGACACTGCAGGCCTGGTCTCTGTGCTGTCCTACATGAAGTCACCTTGACACTCACTGCAGGCCTGGACTCTGTGCTGTCCCACATGAAGTCACCTTGACACTGCAGGCCTGGTCTCTGTGCTGTCCCACATGAAGTCACCTTGACACTGCAGGCCTGGTCTCTGTGCTGTCCTACATGAAGTCACCTTGACACTGCAGGCCTGGTCTCTGTGCTGTCCCACATGAAGTCACCTTGACACTGCAGGCCTGGTCTCTGTGCTGTCCCACATGAAGTCACCTTGACACTGCAGGCCTGGTCTCTGTGCTGTCCTACATGGAGCCATTAGGAGAACAGCTCTAATCCATTCTGGCTCCTCTGGAAAATCATTGGGTTACACTATAAAAGCCTCCGCAGAGAGAGAGAGAGAGAGAGAGAGAGAGAGAGAGAGAGAGCATTTACAAGTGTCGCAGTCGCTAGACTGTGGAAAAGATCTTGTGAGAAATGTATAAAATGGATGATTTCACTTTTGAAAATAAAAACTCTCCAGCCAAGGAACCAGCTGGAGGTTTCCTATAAGTAAAGAGGCTCACTGCGAGGCCAGGCGATGGGAATCGCACATGTTTACAAACTTCATATAAAAAAATTAAATACAAACAGACTAAAACATTATAAGGAGGCACTAGAGTGGAGAAGAGATCTAGAACTGAAAGACAAGTTTGGTTGCACTCTGGCTTTTGCGCTCTGAAAATAGCAGATCTACAAGCTCATCTTGTAGATCTGCAGATCTGCAGATCTACAAGCTCATCTTGTAGATCTGCTATGCAACCGTGTGATGGCAAGATATGCCATTTTGTCGCCAAAATACATTTTAGTCGCCAAAATCAACTAAAATCTTACAAAATTTAGTTTACTACAACTAGACCAACAGTAAAACCTTTCAGATTACTAAAATGTGACTAAAAATATATGTAATTTTACACAAAAGACTATGACTAAAACTAAATCAAAACCCACAATACTAATACAAAATACTAAACTAAAACTAAATCAATACTAGTGTATTCATGGTATGCAGTATGTAGGCCTATCTCATCTCTGTCAGGTGGAAACCATATGTTACTTTTCTCGATTTAAATTCAAAAACCGCAGTCGTTAGTGCTGTCGCCTCACAGCTCAAAGGTCCTGGGTTCGATTCCCGCTGGGGACGCTGTGGGCACTGGCGTGTTCTCTACTCTGTGTCATCAGTTTGTATGTTCTCCACATGTCCCCTAGGGTAGGTACCCTCACATGTTCTCCCCGTGTCTCCTAGGGTAGGTACCCTGACAGGTTCACCCCGTGTCCCCTAGGGTAGGTACCCTCACATGTTCTCCACATGTCCCCTAGGGTAGGTACCCTCACATGTTCTCCCCGTGTCTCCTAGGGTAGGTACCCTGACAGGTTCTCCCCGTGTCTCCTAGGGTAGGTACCCTCACATGTTCTCCCCGTGTCCCCTAGGGTAGGTACCCTCACATGTTCTCCCCGTGTCCCCTAGGGTAGGTACCCTCACATGTTCTTCCCGTGTCCCCTAGGGTAGGTACCCTCACATGTTCTCCCCGTGTCCCCTAGGGTAGGTACCCTCACATGTTCTCCCCTTGTCCCCTAGGGTAGGTACCCTCACATGTTCTCCCCGTGTCCCCTAGGGTAGGTACCCTCACATGTTCTCCCCGTGTCCCCTAGGGTAGGTACCCTCACATGTTCTCCCCTTGTCCCCTAGGGTAGGTACCCTCACATGTTCTCCCCGTGTCCCCTAGGGTAGGTACCCTCACATGTTCTCCCCGTGTCCCCTAGGGTAGGTACCCTCACATGTTCTCCCCGTGTCCCCTAGGGTAGGTACCCTCACATGTTCTCCCCGTGTCCCCTAGGGTAGGTACCCTCACATGTTCTCCCCGTGTCCCCTAGGGTAGGTACCCTCACATGTTCTTCCCGTGTCCCCTAGGGTAGGTACCCTCACAAAGAACATGCAGTAATCCTGGTCTCTATACTGCCTCCCACTGGCCAGCCGGGGAGCCTGATGGAGGGGAAAGGAACTGGTCGGAATAACATGTTCCTTCCACGCGTTACGTCCAACCAGGGAAACTCCCCCCCTGTCAGGTGAAAAGAAGCAGCTTGGACTCCTCATGCATAGGTTCAGGTTCAGGTTTATTTGTCATATGTATAAATACAAGTATAAATACAATGAAAATTATTTTGCTCAGAGCATTCTCAGTCTTACATACACATAGACAAACATCTATAGTGCAAAGAAAAAATAGAAGGAAGCATGAGGTCAGTCCACTGCCCCCCCAGGTTAACGGAGGAAGTGTAGCGCCCAGGATTACATTAGATAATTGACACTCAAAAGAGTTCAGTCCAGGACAACTCATGAATGGATTTTAAGTAGTTGAGTATCTGGATACGCCAGGTCATACTACTCAAGTACCAGGGTTGCGTCATCCGTCTACCTCTTGTGTATTGTAGTGCAGTGGTTCCCAAAGTGGGGTCCGGGGACCCCTAGGGGTCCTTGAGGGAGTTCCAGGTGGTCCCCAGCTAAATGATACCAACCAAATGGACCCTAATGGGTCTGTAACTCAAAGAGTGTACAAAGAGTGTCAAATAGTGGTTAATTTGGTTCCATTTGGTTAACTTTGATTTTACAATATAAATGGGGGTCCCAGAGATAGAAATGCCATTACATAGGGGAGCTGTAGCCTAATTCAGTTCAAACCGGGGGTCCTTGAAATGAAAATGATTGAAAATCACTGCTAGAGCCATACAACTCTTCTCTTATGGGGGTCCTTGGCATACGTTTTCAAATGGGGGGTCCGTGGGCTAATGGGGGGTCCGTGGGCTAATGGGGGGTCCGTGGGCTAATGGGTATCATTTTGGGGGGTCCTTGACATGAAAAGGTTTGGGAACCACTGTTGTAGTGTATAGTAGTGTACAGTGCAGGGTCTAGTGTATAGTAGTGTACAGTGCAGGGTCTAGTGTATAGTAGTGTATACAGTGCAGGGTCTAGTGTATAGTAGTGTACAGTGCAGGGTCTAGTGTATAGTAGTGTACAGTGCAGGGTCTAGTGTATAGTAGTGTACAGTGCAGGGTCTAGTGTATAGTAGTGTACAGTGCAGGGTCTAGTGTATAGTAGTGTACAGTGCAGGGTCTAGTGTATAGTAGTGTATACAGTGCAGGGTCTAGTGTATAGTAGTGTACAGTGCAGGGTCTAGTGTATAGTAGTGTACAGTGCAGGGTCTAGTGTATAGTAGTGTACAGTGCAGGGTCTAGTGTATAGTAGTGTACAGTGCAGGGTCTAGTGTATAGTAGTGTACAGTGCAGGGTCTAGTGTATAGTAGTGTACAGTGCAGGGTCTAGTGTATAGTAGTGTACAGTGTAGGGTCTAGTGTATAGTAGTGTACAGTGCAGGGTCTAGTGTATAGTAGTGTACAGTGCAGGGTCTAGTGTATAGTAGTGTATACAGTGCAGGGTCTAGTGTATAGTAGTGTACAGTGCAGGGTCTAGTGTATAGTAGTGTACAGTGCAGGGTCTAGTGTATAGTAGTGTATACAGTGCAGGGTCTAGTGTATAGTAGTGTACAGTGCAGGGTCTAGTGTATAGTAGTGTACAGTGCAGGGTCTAGTGTATAGTAGTGTGTACAGTGCAGGGTCTAGTGTATAGTAGTGTATACAGTGCAGGGTCTAGTGTATAGTAGTGTATACAGTGCAGGGTCTAGTGTATAGTAGTGTACAGTGCAGGGTCTAGTGTATAGTAGTGTATAGTGCAGGGTCTAGTGTATAGTAGTGTACAGTGCAGGGTCTAGTGTATAGTAGTGTACAGTGCAGGGTCTAGTGTATAGTAGTGTACAGTGTAGGGTCTAGTGTATAGTAGTGTACAGTGCAGGGTCTAGTGTATAGTAGTGTACAGTGCAGGGTCTAGTGTATAGTAGTGTACAGTGCAGGGTCTAGTGTATAGTAGTGTACAGTGTAGGGTCTAGTGTATAGTAGTGTACAGTGCAGGGTCTAGTGTATAGTAGTGTACAGTGCAGGGTCTAGTGTATAGTAGTGTATACAGTGCAGGGTCTAGTGTATAGTAGTGTACAGTGCAGGGTCTAGTGTATAGTAGTGTACAGTGCAGGGTCTAGTGTATAGTAGTGTATACAGTGCAGGGTCTAGTGTATAGTAGTGTACAGTGCAGGGTCTAGTGTATAGTAGTGTACAGTGCAGGGTCTAGTGTATAGTAGTGTACAGTGCAGGGTCTAGTGTATAGTAGTGTACAGTGCAGGGTCTAGTGTATAGTAGTGTACAGTGTAGGGTCTAGTGTATAGTAGTGTACAGTGCAGGGTCTAGTGTATAGTAGTGTACAGTGCAGGGTCTAGTGTATAGTAGTGTACAGTGTAGGGTCTAGTGTATAGTAGTGTACAGTGCAGGGTCTAGTGTATAGTAGTGTACAGTGCAGGGTCTAGTGTATAGTAGTGTACAGTGTAGGGTCTAGTGTATAGTAGTGTACAGTGCAGGGTCTAGTGTATAGTAGTGTATACAGTGCAGGGTCTAGTGTATAGTAGTGTACAGTGCAGGGTCTAGTGTATAGTAGTGTACAGTGCAGGGTCTAGTGTATAGTAGTGTACAGTGTAGGGTCTAGTGTATAGTAGTGTACAGTGCAGGGTCTAGTGTATAGTAGTGTATACAGTGCAGGGTCTAGTGTATAGTAGTGTACAGTGCAGGGTCTAGTGTATAGTAGTGTATACAGTGCAGGGTCTAGTGTATAGTAGTGTACAGTGCAGGGTCTAGTGTATAGTAGTGTACAGTGCAGGGTCTAGTGTATAGTAGTGTATACAGTGCAGGGTCTAGTGTATAGTAGTGTATAGTGCAGGGTCTAGTGTATAGTAGTGTACAGTGCAGGGTCTAGTGTATAGTAGTGTACAGTGCAGGGTCTAGTGTATAGTAGTGTATACAGTGCAGGGTCTAGTGTATAGTAGTGTATACAGTGCAGGGTCTAGTGTATAGTAGTGTATACAGTGCAGGGTCTAGTGTATAGTAGTGTACAGTGCAGGGTCTAGTGTATAGTAGTGTACAGTGCAGGGTCTAGTGTATAGTAGTGTACAGTGCAGGGTCTAGTGTATAGTAGTGTACAGTGCAGGGTCTAGTGTATAGTAGTGTACAGTGTAGGGTCTAGTGTATAGTAGTGTACAGTGTAGGGTCTAGTGTATAGTAGTGTACAGTGTAGGGTCTAGTGTATAGTAGTGTACAGTGCAGGGTCTAGTGTATAGTAGTGTACAGTGCAGGGTCTAGTGTATAGTAGTGTATACAGTGCAGGGTCTAGTGTATAGTAGTGTACAGTGCAGGGTCTAGTGTATAGTAGTGTACAGTGTAGGGTCTAGTGTATAGTAGTGTACAGTGTAGGGTCTAGTGTATAGTAGTGTACAGTGTAGGGTCTAGTGTATAGTAGTGTACAGTGCAGGGTCTAGTGTATAGTAGTGTACAGTGCAGGGTCTAGTGTATAGTAGTGTACAGTGCAGGGTCTAGTGTATAGTAGTGTACAGTGCAGGGTCTAGTGTATAGTAGTGTACAGTGCAGGGTCTAGTGTATAGTAGTGTACAGTGCAGGGTCTAGTGTATAGTAGTGTGTACAGTGCAGGGTCTAGTGTATAGTAGTGTATACAGTGCAGGGTCTAGTGTATAGTAGTGTGTACAGTGCAGGGTCTAGTGTATAGTAGTGTACAGTGCAGGGTCTAGTGTATAGTAGTGTACAGTGCAGGGTCTAGTGTATAGTAGTGTACAGTGCGTTAGGGTCTAGTGTATAGTAGTGTATACAGTGCAGCGTCTAGTGTATAGTAGTGTACAGTGCGTTAGGGTCTAGTGTATAGTAGTGTACAGTGCGTTAGGGTCTAGTGTATAGTAGTGTACAGTGCAGGGTCTAGTGTATAGTAGTGTACAGTGCAGGGTCTAGTGTATAGTAGTGTACAGTGCAGGGTCTAGTGTATAGTAGTGTACAGTGCAGGGTCTAGTGTATAGTAGTGTATACAGTGCAGGGTCTAGTGTATAGTAGTGTACAGTGCAGGGTCTAGTGTATAGTAGTGTACAGTGCAGGGTCTAGTGTATAGTAGTGTACAGTGCAGGGTCTAGTGTATAGTAGTGTGTACAGTGCAGGGTCTAGTGTATAGTAGTGTACAGTGCAGGGTCTAGTGTATAGTAGTGTACAGTGCAGGGTCTAGTGTATAGTAGTGTACAGTGCGTTAGGGTCTAGTGTATAGTAGTGTATACAGTGCAGCGTCTAGTGTATAGTAGTGTACAGTGCGTTAGGGTCTAGTGTATAGTAGTGTACAGTGCGTTAGGGTCTAGTGTATAGTAGTGTACAGTGCAGGGTCTAGTGTATAGTAGTGTACAGTGCAGGGTCTAGTGTATAGTAGTGTGTACAGTGCAGGGTCTAGTGTATAGTAGTGTATACAGTGCAGGGTCTAGTGTATAGTAGTGTACAGTGCAGGGTCTAGTGTATAGTAGTGTACAGTGCAGGGTCTAGTGTATAGTAGTGTACAGTGTAGGGTCTAGTGTATAGTAGTGTACAGTGTAGGGTCTAGTGTATAGTAGTGTACAGTGCAGGGTCTAGTGTATAGTATTCTACAGTGCAGGGTCTAGTGTATAGTAGTGTATACAGTGCAGGGTCTAGTGTATAGTAGTGTACAGTGCAGGGTCTAGTGTATAGTAGTGTACAGTGTAGGGTCTAGTGTATAGTAGTGTACAGTGTAGGGTCTAGTGTATAGTAGTGTATACAGTGCAGGGTCTAGTGTATAGTAGTGTACAGTGCAGGGTCTAGTGTATAGTAGTGTACAGTGCAGGGTCTAGTGTATAGTAGTGTATACAGTGCAGGGTCTAGTGTATAGTAGTGTACAGTGCAGGGTCTAGTGTATAGTAGTGTACAGTGTAGGGTCTAGTGTATAGTAGTGTACAGTGTAGGGTCTAGTGTATAGTAGTGTATACAGTGCAGGGTATAGTGTATAGTAGTGTACAGTGCAGGGTCTAGTGTATAGTAGTGTATACAGTGCAGGGTCTAGTGTATAGTAGTGTACAGTGCAGGGTCTAGTGTATAGTAGTGTATACAGTGCAGGGTCTAGTGTATAGTAGTGTACAGTGTAGGGTCTAGTGTATAGTAGTGTACAGTGCAGGGTCTAGTGTATAGTAGTGTACAGTGTAGGGTCTAGTGTATAGTAGTGTACAGTGCAGGGTCTAGTGTATAGTAGTGTATACAGTGCAGGGTCTAGTGTATAGTAGTGTACAGTGCAGGGTCTAGTGTATAGTAGTGTACAGTGCAGGGTCTAGTGTATAGTAGTGTACAGTGTAGGGTCTAGTGTATAGTAGTGTACAGTGCAGGGTCTAGTGTATAGTAGTGTATACAGTGCAGGGTCTAGTGTATAGTAGTGTACAGTGCAGGGTCTAGTGTATAGTAGTGTATACAGTGCAGGGTCTAGTGTATAGTAGTGTACAGTGCAGGGTCTAGTGTATAGTAGTGTACAGTGCAGGGTCTAGTGTATAGTAGTGTATACAGTGCAGGGTCTAGTGTATAGTAGTGTACAGTGCAGGGTCTAGTGTATAGTAGTGTATACAGTGCAGGGTCTAGTGTATAGTAGTGTACAGTGCAGGGTCTAGTGTATAGTAGTGTACAGTGCAGGGTCTAGTGTATAGTAGTGTATACAGTGCAGGGTCTAGTGTATAGTAGTGTACAGTGCAGGGTCTAGTGTATAGTAGTGTATACAGTGCAGGGTCTAGTGTATAGTAGTGTACAGTGCAGGGTCTAGTGTATAGTAGTGTGTACAGTGCAGGGTCTAGTGTATAGTAGTGTACAGTGCAGGGTCTAGTGTATAGTAGTGTATACAGTGCAGGGTCTAGTGTATAGTAGTGTACAGTGCAGGGTCTAGTGTATAGTAGTGTATACAGTGCAGGGTCTAGTGTATAGTAGTGTACAGTGCAGGGTCTAGTGTATAGTAGTGTACAGTGCAGGGTCTAGTGTATAGTAGTGTACAGTGCAGGGTCTAGTGTATAGTAGTGTACAGTGCAGGGTCTAGTGTATAGTAGTGTATACAGTGCAGGGTCTAGTGTATAGTAGTGTATACAGTGCAGGGTCTAGTGTATAGTAGTGTATACAGTGCAGGGTCTAGTGTATAGTAGTGTACAGTGCAGGGTCTAGTGTATAGTAGTGTACAGTGCAGGGTCTAGTGTATAGTAGTGTACAGTGCAGGGTCTAGTGTATAGTAGTGTATACAGTGCAGGGTCTAGTGTATAGTAGTGTACAGTGCAGGGTCTAGTGTATAGTAGTGTACAGTGCAGGGTCTAGTGTATAGTAGTGTACAGTGCAGGGTCTAGTGTATAGTAGTGTACAGTGCAGGGTCTAGTGTATAGTAGTGTACAGTGCAGGGTCTAGTGTATAGTAGTGTACAGTGCAGGGTCTAGTGTATAGTAGTGTACAGTGCAGGGTCTAGTGTATAGTAGTGTACAGTGCAGGGTCTAGTGTATAGTAGTGTACAGTGCAGGGTCTAGTGTATAGTAGTGTATACAGTGTAGGGTCTAGTGTATAGTAGTGTACAGTGCAGGGTCTAGTGTATAGTAGTGTACAGTGCAGGGTCTAGTGTATAGTAGTGTACAGTGCAGGGTCTAGTGTATAGTAGTGTACAGTGCAGGGTCTAGTGTATAGTAGTGTACAGTGCAGGGTCTAGTGTATAGTAGTGTATACAGTGCAGGGTCTAGTGTATAGTAGTGTACAGTGCAGGGTCTAGTGTATAGTAGTGTACAGTGCAGGGTCTAGTGTATAGTAGTGTACAGTGCAGGGTCTAGTGTATAGTAGTGTACAGTGCAGGGTCTAGTGTATAGTAGTGTATACAGTGTAGGGTCTAGTGTATAGTAGTGTATACAGTGCAGGGTCTAGTGTATAGTAGTGTACAGTGCAGGGTCTAGTGTATAGTAGTGTACAGTGCAGGGTCTAGTGTATAGTAGTGTACAGTGTAGGGTCTAGTGTATAGTAGTGTACAGTGCAGGGTCTAGTGTATAGTAGTGTATACAGTGCAGGGTCTAGTGTATAGTAGTGTACAGTGCAGGGTCTAGTGTATAGTAGTGTACAGTGCAGGGTCTAGTGTATAGTAGTGTACAGTGCAGGGTCTAGTGTATATTAGTGTATACAGTGCAGGGTCTAGTGTATAGTAGTGTACAGTGCAGGGTCTAGTGTATAGTAGTGTACAGTGCAGGGTCTAGTGTATAGTAGTGTACAGTGCAGGGTCTAGTGTATAGTAGTGTACAGTGTAGGGTCTAGTGTATAGTAGTGTATACAGTGCAGGGTCTAGTGTATAGTAGTGTACAGTGTAGGGTCTAGTGTATAGTAGTGTACAGTGCAGGGTCTAGTGTATAGTAGTGTACAGTGCAGGGTCTAGTGTATAGTAGTGTACAGTGTAGGGTCTAGTGTATAGTAGTGTACAGTGCAGGGTCTAGTGTATAGTAGTGTACAGTGCAGGGTCTAGTGTATAGTAGTGTACAGTGTAGGGTCTAGTGTATAGTAGTGTATACAGTGCAGGGTCTAGTGTATAGTAGTGTACAGTGTAGGGTCTAGTGTATAGTAGTGTATACAGTGTAGGGTCTAGTGTATAGTAGTGTATACAGTGTAGGGTCTAGTGTATAGTAGTGTATACAGTGTAGGGTCTAGTGTATAGTAGTGTACACAGTGTAGGGTCTAGTGTATAGTAGTGTATACAGTGCAGGGTCTAGTGTATAGTAGTGTATACAGTGTAGGGTCTAGTGTATAGTAGTGTATACAGTGCAGGGTCTAGTGTATAGTAGTGTACAGTGTAGGGTCTAGTGTATAGTAGTGTATACAGTGTAGGGTCTAGTGTATAGTAGTGTACAGTGCAGGGTCTAGTGTATAGTAGTGTATACAGTGTAGGGTCTAGTGTATAGTAGTGTATACAGTGCAGGGTCTAGTGTATAGTAGTGTACAGTGTAGGGTCTAGTGTATAGTAGTGTACAGTGTAGGGTCTAGTGTATAGTAGTGTATACAGTGCAGGGTCTAGTGTATAGTAGTGTACAGTGTAGGGTCTAGTGTATAGTAGTGTATACAGTGCAGGGTCTAGTGTATAGTAGTGTACAGTGCAGGGTCTAGTGTATAGTAGTGTACAGTGCAGGGTCTAGCGTATAGTAGTGTACAGTGTAGGGTCTAGTGTATAGTAGTGTATACAGTGCAGGGTCTAGTGTATAGTAGTGTACAGTGTAGGGTCTAGTGTATAGTAGTGTACAGTGCAGGGTCTAGTGTATAGTAGTGTACAGTGCAGGGTCTAGTGTATAGTAGTGTACAGTGTAGGGTCTAGTGTATAGTAGTGTACAGTGCAGGGTCTAGTGTATAGTAGTGTACAGTGCAGGGTCTAGTGTATATTAGTGTACAGTGTAGGGTCTAGTGTATAGTAGTGTATACAGTGCAGGGTCTAGTGTATAGTAGTGTACAGTGTAGGGTCTAGTGTATAGTAGTGTATACAGTGTAGGGTCTAGTGTATAGTAGTGTATACAGTGTAGGGTCTAGTGTATAGTAGTGTATACAGTGTAGGGTCTAGTGTATAGTAGTGTATACAGTGCAGGGTCTAGTGTATAGTAGTGTATACAGTGTAGGGTCTAGTGTATAGTAGTGTATACAGTGCAGGGTCTAGTGTATAGTAGTGTATACAGTGCAGGGTCTAGTGTATAGTAGTGTATACAGTGCAGGGTCTAGTGTATAGTAGTGTACAGTGTAGGGTCTAGTGTATAGTAGTGTATACAGTGTAGGGTCTAGTGTATAGTAGTGTACAGTGCAGGGTCTAGTGTATAGTAGTGTATACAGTGTAGGGTCTAGTGTATAGTAGTGTATACAGTGCAGGGTCTAGTGTATAGTAGTGTACAGTGTAGGGTCTAGTGTATAGTAGTGTATACAGTGCAGGGTCTAGTGTATAGTAGTGTACAGTGTAGGGTCTAGTGTATAGTAGTGTATACAGTGCAGGGTCTAGTGTATAGTAGTGTACAGTGCAGGGTCTAGTGTATAGTAGTGTATACAGTGCAGGGTCTAGTGTAAAGTAGTGTATACAGTGCAGGGTCTAGTGTATAGTAGTGTACAGTGTAGGGTCTAGTGTATAGTAGTGTATACAGTGTAGGGTCTAGTGTATAGTAGTGTACAGTGCAGGGTCTAGTGTATAGTAGTGTATACAGTGCAGGGTCTAGTGTATAGTAGTGTACAGTGCAGGGTCTAGTGTATAGTAGTGTATACAGTGTAGGGTCTAGTGTATAGTAGTGTATACAGTGCAGGGTCTAGTGTATAGTAGTGTATACAGTGCAGGGTCTAGTGTATAGTAGTGTATACAGTGTAGGGTCTAGTGTATAGTAGTGTATACAGTGCAGGGTCTAGTGTATAGTAGTGTACAGTGTAGGGTCTAGTGTATAGTAGTGTACAGTGCAGGGTCTAGTGTATAGTAGTGTACAGTGCAGGGTCTAGTGTATAGTAGTGTACAGTGCAGGGTCTAGTGTATAGTAGTGTACAGTGCAGGGTCTAGTGTATAGTAGTGTACAGTGTAGGGTCTAGTGTATAGTAGTGTACAGTGCAGGGTCTAGTGTATAGTAGTGTACAGTGCAGGGTCTAGTGTATAGTAGTGTACAGTGCAGGGTCTAGTGTATAGTAGTGTACAGTGTAGGGTCTAGTGTATAGTAGTATACAGTGCAGGGTCTAGTGTATAGTAGTGTACAGTGCAGGGTCTAGTGTATAGTAGTGTACAGTGTAGGGTCTAGTGTATAGTAGTGTATACAGTGCAGGGTCTAGTGTATAGTAGTGTACAGTGCAGGGTCTAGTGTATAGTAGTGTACAGTGTAGGGTCTAGTGTATAGTAGTGTACAGTGCAGGGTCTAGTGTATAGTAGTGTATACAGTGCAGGGTCTAGTGTATAGTAGTGTATACAGTGCAGGGTCTAGTGTATAGTAGTGTACAGTGCAGGGTCTAGTGTATAGTAGTGTACAGTGCAGGGTCTAGTGTATAGTAGTGTACAGTGCAGGGTCTAGTGTATAGTAGTGTACAGTGCAGGGTCTAGTGTATAGTAGTGTACAGTGCAGGGTCTAGTGTATAGTAGTGTACAGTGCAGGGTCTAGTGTATAGTAGTGTACAGTGTAGGGTCTAGTGTATAGTAGTGTACAGTGCAGGGTCTAGTGTATAGTAGTGTACAGTGCAGGGTCTAGTGTATAGTAGTGTATACAGTGCAGGGTCTAGTGTATAGTAGTGTACAGTGCAGGGTCTAGTGTATAGTAGTGTACAGTGCAGGGTCTAGTGTATAGTAGTGTACAGTGCAGGGTCTAGTGTATAGTAGTGTACAGTGCAGGGTCTAGTGTATAGTATAATAGTAGTGTACAGTGCAGGGTCTAGTGTATAGTAGTGTACAGTGTAGGGTCTAGTGTATAGTAGTATACAGTGCAGGGTCTAGTGTATAGTAGTGTACAGTGCAGGGTCTAGTGTATAGTAGTGTACAGTGTAGGGTCTAGTGTATAGTAGTGTACAGTGCAGGGTCTAGTGTATAGTAGTGTACAGTGCAGGGTCTAGTGTATAGTAGTGTACAGTGTAGGGTCTAGTGTATAGTAGTGTACAGTGTAGGGTCTAGTGTATAGTAGTGTACAGTGCAGGGTCTAGTGTATAGTATAATAGTAGTGTACAGTGCAGGGTCTAGTGTATAGTAGTGTACAGTGCAGGGTCTAGTGTATAGTATAATAGTAGTGTACAGTGTAGGGTCTAGTGTATAGTAGTGTACAGTGCAGGGTCTAGTGTATAGTATAATAGTAGTGTACAGTGCAGGGTCTAGTGTATAGTAGTGTACAGTGCAGGGTCTAGTGTATAGTATAATAGTAGTGTACAGTGCAGGGTCTAGTGTATAGTAGTGTACAGTGCAGGGTCTAGTGTATAGTAGTGTATACAGTGCAGGGTCTAGTGTATAGTAGTGTACAGTGCAGGGTCTAGTGTATAGTAGTGTACAGTGCAGGGTCTAGTGGATAGTGCGTTAGGGTCTAGTGTATAGTAGTGTATACAGTGCAGGGTCTAGTGTATAGTAGTGTATACAGTGCAGGGTCTAGTGTATAGTAGTGTACAGTGCAGGGTCTAGTGTATAGTAGTGTATACAGTGCAGGGTCTAGTGTATAGTAGTGTATACAGTGCAGGGTCTAGTGTATAGTAGTATACAGTGCAGGGTCTAGTGTATAGTAGTGTACAGTGCAGGGTCTAGTGTATAGTAGTGTACAGTGTAGGGTCTAGTGTATAGTAGTGTACAGTGCAGGGTCTAGTGTATAGTAGTGTACAGTGTAGGGTCTAGTGTATAGTAGTGTACAGTGCAGGGTCTAGTGTATAGTAGTGTACAGTGTAGGGTCTAGTGTATAGTAGTGTATACAGTGTAGGGTCTAGTGTATAGTAGTGTACAGTGCAGGGTCTAGTGTATAGTAGTGTACAGTGCAGGGTCTAGTGTATAGTAGTGTACAGTGCAGGGTCTAGTGTATAGTAGTGTATACAGTGCAGGGTCTAGTGTATAGTAGTGTACAGTGCAGGGTCTAGTGTATAGTAGTGTACAGTGCGTTAGGGTCTAGTGTATAGTAGTGTACAGTGCAGGGTCTAGTGTATAGTAGTGTATACAGTGCAGGGTCTAGTGTATAGTAGTGTACAGTGCAGGGTCTAGTGTATAGTAGTGTACAGTGCAGGGTCTAGTGTATAGTAGTGTACAGTGCAGGGTCTAGTGTATAGTAGTGTATACAGTGCAGGGTCTAGTGTATAGTAGTGTACATTGCAGGGTCTAGTGTATAGTAGTGTATACAGTGCAGGGTCTAGTGTATAGTAGTGTACAGTGCATTAGGGTCTAGTGTATAGTAGTGTACAGTGCAGGGTCTAGTGTATAGTAGTGTATACAGTGCAGGGTCTAGTGTATAGTAGTGTACAGTGCAGGGTCTAGTGTATAGTAGTGTACAGTGCAGGGTCTAGTGTATAGTAGTGTACAGTGCATTAGGGTCTAGTGTATAGTAGTGTATACAGTGCAGGGTCTAGTGTATAGTAGTGTATACAGTGCAGGGTCTAGTGTATAGTAGTGTACAGTGCAGGGTCTAGTGTATAGTAGTGTACAGTGCAGGGTCTAGTGTATAGTAGTGTACAGTGCAGGGTCTAGTGTACAGTGCAGGGTCTAGTGTATAGTAGTGTACAGTGCGTTAGGGTCCGTGGGCACACGTGAAATGTGTGAACAAGATTGCATGTGCTGGCTGTCCGTTTGAGAGAGAGAGGGAGCGTGTCCGTTTGAGAGAGAGAGGGAGCGTGCATCGCGTGTTTACAACCAGAGTTCCTTTCCGGTTGGAAAACCCAAATAATCCATCAAAACCGATATTATAAAAGCTCATTGTGTGTGTGTGTATATACAGATCTGAGAGGCTTAATGTCATCATCCTGCCATGACATCATACATATACACGCATACTCTGGGCTCTCCGAGCGAGCGGTGAGCTAGCGGTGAGCTATAGCGGTATCTAGCATGCAATTTCAAAACAGATCATGCAGATATTTTTGAGCTACCACACATTCCCCCCACCCCCCCCCCCCCCCCCCACTCCCCTCTGGTGTCTAAAGCACATAGACGATTTATACAAGCTCACGATCTACCAGCATTGTGTGATCGGCTATTTTTAAAAGATTTATTTTATACATTTTAATGATTGTATGTACATTGTAAACTTGTGAAACAACACAAATGCTTTAAGCACATTTTGATATACGAATACTTTTTTATAGAGTATAGAGTATTTCTACATTGCAGTATTGATACTTTTACTTTCGCTAAAGTAAACAATCTGAGTACTTTTTTTCCACCACTGCCCCCCCCCCCCTCCACCACCGCTGAACCGTTGACAGTGTGTCGAGTATAGACGTCTTAGACGATATACGGATTCAGCGTCTAACGTCATGCTTCTCAGACGAAGCCTGCAGACTAAAAATACGGCAGCATCTTTTTGTCCAATAATTACTATGATTTGGCAGCGGTAGCTCTACCGTAGCTGTCACATCACCTCATCAAGCCATCACACGGCATTACAGTTTAAATAAACCTCTGGAACACATGAAGGCATATCACACTCCTTTAAACGGGGATTGCCCAGACAATCATGTGGGTTCTGTAAACATCAGTGGATCAAGATATCTCAGAAGAATCTGACCGTGTTTATCTCTCTCTCTCTCTCTCTCTGTCTGAAGCCTGGTTTATACAGCATGGTTTAGATGCAAAAAATAACTAGAACTGCACTCTGTCGAGTGCCTACTTGCTTGTTGCACACAAGTAGGCCATAAATGGCCTACTAGTGCGCAAGCAGAGCGCGCAAGTACTGTCGAACGCTACAAACTGTGAAATCTCAGCTTCTCTGTGAAAGAACGTTTGAAATATTGAATTATTAGGTTTAGCTATTTGCTAGTTTTTGGAGGTAAAAAAGTAGCATTGTTAAGTATGGTAAGAGACGGCTTTCGATGGTGACACGTATATGTCGATCAGTGTCGGGTGGATTAAAGGAAATGCCTCTATGTATATGTATATGTAATGTGTAAGTTGATTAGCGGTATACTGTGGTTACTCTGCGCCCCGTTTGATGCGTATGTATCGTAGCAGCATATGACGTCAGGTATAACTGGTATAACTAGCTCTCAATGATGACGTAATAAAGATGTGGATTAAATGACCCAATGCCAGGGTGTAATTGGTTTTCGATGGTGACGTAATGACGATATGTTTTAGTGTCGGGAGGATTAAAGGTAATGCCCCTATGTATACATGTATGTAATCTGACACCACTGCCATATCAAGCACAAGTAGTCATAAGCCTATCTCACAGAATTTCCCCGCCCCCTTAATACGCCCCCTTTCGGGGCTAGTGGTGATAGCGTGACGTCACTCCATAGACGCTACATGTTAACGGAGGTAATTTAAGAAGTCTACAACTTTTGTTTTCTCAAGGTAAGGTTTGTTCTATCTGTTCGAGCTGATTTACCATCTTGTTTGCTTCATAATAATATTGGTCTGTCACATTTTTACATTAGAAAATGTACTTAGATTCTCCAGAGAAAAAAACGTGTAAATGCTAATGTTAAAGACACCACTATTTACCGGAAGTGGGCGTGGAAAGCGGGCTGTGAGATAGGCCTATTACGTCATACGCTGGCACGGCGCATACGCATCAAACGGCGACATGGACGAAAACTATTACTTGCGCGCTCTGCTTGCGCAAGTAATAATCGACCAGCTCCCAAAGCATACTATGTGGCCCGTTGCGAGCTTGTAGATCGGCTTTTTTTGGCGTGCAGATACTCATCAGTGGAAGGTGCGCTAGCAGCAGGTTGATTTGTTGATAAAAGTCGCTAAATGAAGTTGTGATGTCATTGCGGCATTATTATGTAATCCTATTCTTCTGAATACACATATTATAGCAGCAAAGGCAAAATCCAAATGAACCGTCCGGCCTGCCGGACGGACGGTTCATTTGGATTCTGCCCTCCCTCTAATATAGGTAGAGTGCGGAAGAGGAGCCAAAGCCCAGCCTTTCATTTCGATGGAAGTTGCTCAGTGGCGTTTTGAACATCCATCCATCTTCAACCGCTTATCCGTAGTCGGATCACGGAGGCAACAGCTCCACCAGAGTGCTCCAGACTTCCCTCTCCAGAGCAACATTAGAGACTTCCTCCTGGAGGGATCCCGAGACGTTCCAAGGCCAGTGAGTCGATGCGTTTCCTCCAACTGCGCCTTGGCCTGCCCCGGGGTCGCCTCAAGGACCTCCCTAGGGAGACGCCCGAGAGGCATCCTAACCAGATGCCCGAACCACCTAAGCTGGCTCCTTTCCTTTCCTTTTTTGAACATAGTTATATATAATGGAGACGTCACCGGATTTCTCCTCCTTACATTGAGTTGCTCACCCTGCAGCGCATAGCGTTCTTCCGGGTTGGAACCAGTAGTGCATTCTGGGATTGCTTATGGGCCAGACGTGAACGCGCTGGGCCGTTGGATATCATTGCACGCGTTCACGTATATGGCATGCTGATTGGCTGCAGAACAGAAAATGGCAAAAATAATCTATAAAATAACAATTACAAGAGCGATTTACATTAAGCAAGAACAAAAAGCATGGCGATACATCACATACATACAAGTAGTTATCATGAAACATGCGTAAACTAAGAACATAACAGTGAAATATCTATAATGAAACTATACATATACTTTAAAGTGCTATGTCTACATAAAATGCTATTCTAGTGCTGTCTACATAACATGCTATAAGTCTACATAAAGTGAAATCTAAGTCTACATAAAAGGCTATAAGTCTACATAAAGTGCTATCTAAGTCTACATAAAAGGCTATAAGTCTACATAAAGTGCTATCTAAGTCTACATAAAAGGCTATAAGTCTACATAAAGTGCTATCTAAGTCTACATAAAAGGCTATAAGTCTATATGCTATCTAAGTTACATAAAGTGCTATCTAAGGTACATGAATTGAGCCTTTGCATATGCCTGTAAGGTCGGGGCTAGGGCAGGTGCTACGGGCCATGATGGAGTCTGAAGAGGTGGGTTTAAGGTCGGGGCTAGGGCAGGTGCTACGGGCCATGATGGAGTCTGAAGAGGTGGGTTTAAGGTCGGGGCTAGGGCAGGTGCTACGGGCCATGATGGAGTCTGAAGAGGTGGGTTTTAAGGTCGGGGCTAGGGCAGGTGCTACGGGCCATGATGGAGTCTGAAGAGGTGGGTTTTCAGACTACGGCGATACAGCAATAGTGTTATAAATAATAATATACAAAAATGTATAAATTGGGCTTTAGACCCCATGTTACTAGAGAACACATAACGTTATACTACACTGGCCAGTATAGTTTGTCTTACTTAGTTCAAGATTGTAGTGCATGTGCTCTAAATTAACTATAGTTTATAGCTTAGTTTATAGTTTATAGCTTAGTTTATAGCTTAGTTTATAGTTTATAGCTTAGTTTATAGCTTAGTTTATAGTTTATAGCTTAGTTTATAGTGTATAGCTTAGTTTATAGCTTAGTTCATAGTTTATAGCTTAGTTCATAGTTTATAGCTTAGTTTATAGATTAGTTTATAGTTTATAGCTTAGTTTATAGTGTATAGCTTAGTTCATAGTTTATAGCTTAGTTCATAGTTTATAGCTTAGTTTATAGCTTAGTTTATAGTGTATAGCTTAGTTCATAGTTTATAGCTTAGTTCATAGTTTATAGCTTAGTTTATAGATTATAGCTTAGTTCATAATTTAGTTCATAGTTTATAGCTTAGTTTATAGTTTATAGCTTAGTTTATAGTTTATAGCTTAGTTCATAGTTTAGTTCATAGTTTATAGCTTAGTTCATAGTTTATAGCTTAGTTTATAGCTTAGTTCATAGTTTATAGCTTAGTTCATAGTTTAGTTCATAGTTTATAGCTTAGTTCATAGTTTATAGCTTAGTTTATAGCTTAGTTCATAGTTTATAGCTTAGTTTATAGCTTAGTTCATAGTTTATAGCTTAGTTTATAGCTTAGTTCATAGTTTATAGCTTAGTTTATAGCTTAGTTCATAGTTTATAGTTCATAGTTTATAGCTTAGTTTATAGCTTAGTTCATAGTTTATAGCTTAGTTTATAGCTTAGTTTATAGCTTAGTTCATAGTTTATAGCTTAGTTTATAGCTTAGTTTATAGTTTATAATGTATAGCTTAGTTCATAGTTATAGCTCAGCTTCACTTTTCAAAGATTGAATTTGCCATTAAGGAACGTTGTTAAATTGCAGAGCTATATTCAGCGTCTGGCACAGCTGTCAAAACTCAAAGCCATGGCTTTGTTGTCTATATGTCTGCGTGTCTCTATAGTCTCTATACCTCGAGTTATTTCACTGCATGTCTGCGTGTCTACACCTCGAGTTATTTCAGCGCGGCACACGTGCTCTTCAATTAGCGCGGCGGTCCTTTTCCAAGGGCAGCTGAAGGATCTGTATCTGGGCTAATAGCCTAACGGCCCCTAATCTGGAACTGTTGATTGACATTGTCTCGAAACGAACGGGGGTTTGTTTACACGACGGAGTAAAGCCCGCAGTTAGCATCTGTCATCCAGTCACCTCTCATACATGTCATGAATGAAGGAAGAACTGTCTGTCTGTCTGTCTGTCTGTCTGTCTGTCTGTCTGTCTGTCTGTCTGTCTGGCCTTCAGTTGGGGAAAGACACATACACACAAACACAACCTCATTCCTTATTCTCTGGTTGAACTCCAGGCAGTCAGTTAGAACGTTGCCTGTGTAGTTACAAAAAAAAAAGTAAACGAAAGAGGAACAAGTTTAAAGCCGGTGCACGCCCGTCGCTCCACACATGCAGTCACGTCTGTTTGCATCCCCCCCCCCCCCCCCTTCCCCCAGAGCTAAATAGCTAGTTTCAGAAATACTTCCGTCGTTTGTCATTGACTTTCAGCATGATTTATATACGTATAGCTGCGCTTGTCCGGAAATAGCAGATCTATAAGCTCACAACACAACCGCGCTCGCCCTGTGAGAGGTTATATAGATCAGCTATTTCCAACATGTCATGCAATGAAATATATATATCAGGCTTGTTCACTCACTTCCCTTTTCATGGCTTTGGCTCGGTGTGTGTGTGTGCTGTGCGCATGTGCGTGTGTGTGTGCGTGTGTGTGTGCACGTGTGTGTGTGGGCTCTGTCTGTGGCGTGGCATATATACAAGAATACGTTTCAGCCTGCTAATTACGCAGTGTGCATGCATGCTGCCGTCTGGGTTCCACAGCCCACAGCGCACGTAACGCACCGCCTCAGTCGCCACGAATTCCGTGATGAAGTTGGGAATTTCCCACTCCGGCAGGCAGCCAGGCAGGCAGGCAGCGTGCCTGGCTGCACTATCAGGTGTTCTAACTGGAATATCCAGGACAGAAAGATGGCCAGGTTTTTTCCCTCCTCCCTAGTTTCTTTTCTTTGCCCCATGCAGTGTTGTTTTTGGCAGCAAATTTTGATTTTAGTTTTAGTCATAGTCTCTTGAATAGTTTTCATTTAGTTTTAGTCACATTTTAGTTAGTCTAGTTTTAGTCGACTAAATCTACAGTTGATTTAGTCGAACAAAATGTGTGTTGGCGGGCCTTGATGCCGTCGTATTTTTTCACTTGCTGAAAATAGCCGATCTACAAGCTCACAACGCGTCGCGCTGCGACGCGTTGTGAGCTTGTAGATCGGCTATTTTCAGCATGCAACTAATTGTAAAATGACTTCTAGTAGATCTCTTGTCCACTAGTCCCTTTCCTAACATTTTAGTCTAGTTTTTATTTGTTGACAAAATTGTCAGTATATTTAGTCTTAGTTTTAGTCATCATAGCTTAGTTTTCATTTAGTTTCCATTTAGTTTTAGTCAGTGGAAAAAGGTAGTCGACGAACATTTTTCGTCTTAGTTTTAGTCGACAAAAACAACACTGGCCCCATGTATGCCTTCTTCTTTCTTGAAGCAAGGTTACAGGTTCCTTGTGGAGGTCTTTGATGAATAATCGGAGCTCCTGTGAGACGTTGTTCTGTTAGGCCCCGCTGTTGGAGGTACCCTCAATCACCCGGTGGTGGGAGGGGGGGGGGGGGGGGTCTATAGAAATACTCTGTTACAAGTCTAAGTTCGGAAACTCAAAATGCACTTGAGTAAAAGTTCAATAGTATTGGCAATTTTGCATCAGAATGTACTTAAAGGGGAAAACCACCCATTTTCAACATTTTACTATGTCATTAATATACCTTAGAGCTGTTGTGTGGAAATAATAAAAAGGTCCCCCCATTCTGTGTTTCCTAGAACTGTAATTATGAAAAAAATCATTAACATGGTGAAACACATCTTGATGACATCATCAAGATGTGTTTCACCATGTTAATGACTTTTTTCAGACCTCTAGTTCTAGGAAACACAGAATGGGGGAACTTTTTTATTATTTCCACACAACAGCTCTAAGGTATATTAATGACATAGTAAAATGTTGAAAATGAGTGGAATGCCCCTTTAACCCATTTAGACCCATTTAAGTTTGATTCTACAAAATGTCTACAAATGTCTTCTAAATCATGACGGTTTTCTGAAAAACCCTATGTTTCTATGTCAGTGGTTTTCACAATATTTCATATCATGGACCCCCAGAATTATCTGTAATTGAGCCGACCCCCATCTCAAAATATGTTGTTTCCAGGGAACCCCAGAGGTAAAGATTTGAGTTAAAAACGTTCACTCTGAAAGAATATATATTCAAAGATTTGCGCCACATTTTAACGTTTTTTTTCAAAAATAGCAGACCTACAAGCTCATAGCGCGGCACTCGGTGCCGTGCTATGAGCTTGTAGATCTGCTATTTTTCAATAGCTAAAGTATAACATAAAGTATAGGCTATACCAAAAGTACTAGAATTCTCTGCAGAATGTCCCATTTCTAGTTTATACACATCTTGTGAAAATAGCCAAACAAACTACAAGCTCACACTGAAGTGGTTACTGTATGTTTTGTGATTATTCAAATCTACAAAGTAAACTATAGTTTTCAAATACATGTAGTGGAGTAAAGGATACAGAATGTGGATCCGAGCTGTATTAGTAGAGTAGAAGTAAAAGTATTGAAAATTGGAAATACTCCAAAAAAGTGGAAATACCTCATGATTGTACTTAAGTACAGTACTTAAGTCAATGTTACTTTACACCACTGCAAGCATACAACATTGTGTGTGTGTGCGTGTGCGTGTGCGCGTGCGCATGCACGTGGGTGTGCGTGTGTGTGTGTTTGTGTGGCTCCAGAACCAGAAGACATACATGTCTGGTGATTACGGGTGTTTACCCCACGATACAGGAAGTACAATAACAAGGGGGGGCAGCGTGCGTGCGTGCGTGCGTGCGTGCGTGCGTGCGTGCGTGCGTGCGTGCGTGCGTGCGTGCGAATTACTGTTAAGCCTGTTCAATTGTGGTCAATCGATGTCCAGCACACCTGAAACGCTGATCAGTTTGGGAGAGTGTCTCTAAGTGTCCTCTGCCCTTTCCCTCCTCGTGCTTTGAAGAGCCTTTGCTTGTAAGTGCGTGTGCGTGTGCGTGTGTGCGTGTGCGTGTGCGTGCACGTGCACGTGCACGTGCACGTGCGTGTGCGTGCGCGTGCGCGTGCGTGCGTGCGTGTGCGCGTGCACGTGCACGTGCGTGTGTGTGTGTGTGCGTGCGTGTGTGCGCAGCAGCAGCCTCTCGTGATCAAACCTGATCGAGTGGAGTCAAGTGGCAGGCTGGCAGCAGGGATACGGGGATACGGGGATACGGGGATACAGGGGTACGGGGATACGGGGATACGGGGTTACGGGGATACGGGGGTACGGGGATACGGGGATACGGGGGTACGGGGATACGGGGATACGGGGATACGGGGATACGGGGGTACGGGGATACGGGGATACGGGGTTACGGGGATACGGGGGTACGGGGATACGGGGATACGGGGGTACGGGGATACGGGGATACGGGGGTACGGGGGTACGGGGATACGGGGGTACGGGGGTACGGGGGTACGGGGATACGGGGATACGGGGGTACGGGGGTACGGGGATACGGGGATACGGGGGTACGGGGATACGGGGATACGGGGGTACGGGGATACGGGGATACGGGGATACGGGGGTACGGGGATACGGGGATACGGGGATACGGGGATACGGGGGTACGGGGATACGGGGATACGGGGATACGGGGGTACGGGGATACGGGGATACGGGGGTACGGGGATACGGGGATACGGGGATACGGGGGTACGGGGATACGGGGGTACGGGGGTACGGGGGTACGGGGGTACGGGGATACGGGGGTACGGGGTTACGGGGATACGGGGGCTGGATTGGGTTTCGTTGCAGGAATAATTTAACACTTCTGGAACATTTCACGTTCAAACCAAACCCAGAGCCGTGTATTCTCTCTCTCTCTCTCGTGGAGACTGGTGTGTTTCTGCTGCCCTGAGGAGAGCAGAACAGAACAGGCCACTCACTGCATGCTCTCCAACATCCATGTTTGACTGCTCTGACCCAGAACGCCCCACACACACACACACACACACGCACGCACGCACGCACGCACGCACGCACGCACGCACGCACGCAAGCACGCACGCACGCACGCACGCACGCACGCACGCACGCACGCACGCACGCACGCACGCACGCACGCACGCACGCACGCACGCACACACACACACACACACACACACACGCCTTCAGCCATGTTGTACGTACTGTAAAAGCATCTCCTTCTCGTGCTTTAAGCCCCCTGGCTTAGCACAGCGACCGCAGCCCTGCCACGCTGAACCTGACATCACCGGGCAGACACGCACACACACGCACACACACGCACACACAGTGGCACACGCACGCACACACAGTGACACACGCACGCACCACGCAAAACTTGTCTTCCACGATAACATGGAGTCCTCCTCTCCATGTCAAGTGTCCTTTCAAGTCACCTGCGTGGCTGTGGGGGGGGTGGGGGGGGGGGGTGGATCACATCACCTCGTTTTCTCCACACCCATCTCTCAGCAGCAGTGATTGAGGGTGCTGTGGGGGGGGGGGGGGGGGGGGGTGCATGGGTGCATGGGTGGGGGTCGTGTTCAAAGCATTGCGCAGATATCTGGGTGCAGCAGGCTAGGCTAGGGGAGGACAGGCGTGTGTAGCGTATAGTGGCGGTAGTCTCTCTTTGACACGCCTTCCAGCTCCGCGTCAGCGCCGGTGATATTAGCGCTGATTTATTAGTTGTAAATCTCAGATATGGAGCGACGTCCTGTAATAGGTTGCATGCTCTGTGAGCTGCATGCGGCCTTTAACCCATTTTTGGCGGGAACCCCATTTGGTGTTTTAAGCATTATGTTACACTTTTTGCCTTTTGAAAAATAGCAGATCTACAAGCTCATAGCGCGGCACTCGGTGCCGCGCTATGAACTTGTAGGTCTGCTATTTTCATGAAAATGTGGCGCAAATCTTTGTATATATTATTTCAGAGCGAACGATTTTAACTCAAATCTTTGCTTCTGGGGTGGGGGTCTATATATATTGGAACTACATATTTTCAGATGGGGGTCGGCGGCCAATTTTTGGAGTCCTTGACATGAAAATGTATAAAAACCACTGACATAGAAACATAGGTTTTTCTGAAAACTGTCAGTATTTAGAACGCATTTTCTCAGAATCGTCCTCAGGACCAAATGGGTTAAGAGGAAGGTGTTTTGATCGGGGGCGTGGAGGAGGAGGGGAGGTATTTTGGGGAGGCTATGTCATAGCTTCAGCATCAGGGGCCTTTCCCCCTATTATCCACAGTGGTGGAAAGTAACTAAGTACATTTTCTTAAGTACTGCACTTAAGAATATATATTTTTAGACATACTATTGGTCCGACTGTCATTAGACCGACCACCTATACCTCAAACCCTAACCTAACCCTAACCGCGAGCACGGAGCAAAGTCAAAGTCAAAGTCGTACGATTAGTCACAGACGTTACCGCAGTGAAATTTGTTCCCCGCATTTGACCCCATCTCTTGGAGCGGTGAGCCGCAGCGTGCGCCGCGCTCGGGAATCATTAGTTGATTTGACCCCCAATCCAACCCATTGATGCCGAGTGCCAAGCAGGAGGCACTGGGTCCCATTTTGACAGTCTTTGGTATGAACCGGGCCGGGGATCGAACTCCCGACCTCCCAGTTTCAGAGCGGACACTCTAACCACAAGGCCACTGAGCTGGTCTGTCTGGTCTGTCTGAGCAGCGCATGTCCGACCGCATGTCCGACCGTTGTTTCTGCATGTCGGTCCGTTGGTGTGTCTAATCTGCCTTTACTTGAATATTTTCCAATTTCCAATTCTTTTAAAGATTTGTTTTTGGCTTTTTGCATTTATTGATAGGGAACAGTAGACATATACAGGAAAGGGGAGAGAGATGATTGTGGGAGTGACACGCGGCAAAGGCCGTCGGGCTCGGGAGTCGAACCCGCGGCACGCCGTCAGGCTGGCTCGGCAGCCTTATAGGTGCCCAGACGGTTGAGTTAACCGTCAGCCCACTGACACACGTCAGCCGCCCCCTATACATTTCGGCCATTTGAAAATAGCCCATCTATAGTAATAGCCTGTCCATGTGAGCTTGTAGAT
Source organism: Electrona antarctica (assembly GCF_951216825.1). Taxonomy (NCBI): domain Eukaryota; kingdom Metazoa; phylum Chordata; class Actinopteri; order Myctophiformes; family Myctophidae; genus Electrona; species Electrona antarctica. Next base: position 608 of record NW_027638109.1, on the reverse strand, counting down.
CTGCTATTCTCAAAAGATTTCTATACATTTGAAAACTTGAAAGGGGGACATTCTGCACAATGAGTACTTTTGCTTTTTGTACTTTAAGTACATTTTGATACCAATACTTAAGTAAAATCAGTTCTACTTTTACTTGTAACAGAGTATTTCTACATTGCAGTATTGATACTTTTACTTAAGTAAAAGAATGTGACTATAGTTTCCAGGCCTGGTTATGTCATATAGCAGCAAGCAGCATCGGGGCCTTTCCCAGATCCATATATACTATCACAGCTTAACCCGGCAGCGCCATAAATCAAAACATCCAGCCCCCGTGCATGCTTTTCTTTCTTTCTTTACGAGAGTATAAAAAGGAAAAAACAGTTCACATTGGTTGCCTCTGAGCGCTTTTGGACGGGGAACAAAGCCACTTAGCCCTGCGCTTAATTAAGTCACTACTACAGCCCTCTAGACCGTTGCATTATACTAGCAGCCCCAACAGCAACAACGGCGCAATGAAAATAGACATGTTTTTCCTATAGCTCTTTATATTTCCAGATCTGATACGCCAGTCGGGAGATCATACATACAAGGGGGAAGGAAAGGGGGAATACAGGGGGAAGAAAACA
>NW_027638110.1:0-16006 GCF_951216825.1 Electrona antarctica | reverse complement strand
CACACACACACACACACACACACACACACACACACACACACACACACACACACACACACACACACACACACACACACACACACACACACACACAGTGCTCTCCTGCTAAAGTCCAAGGTTGCGCGGCAGGGCGGTCAGCAACGCTTCACTTAAACACCGTCAGCGTCAGCAGAAGATCACACTTAACCCCTTCTGGGCGGGAAGCCCTGATGGTGTTTTAAAAGCATCATGTTATACTTTAGCTGTTGAGAAATAGCAGATCTACAAGCTCGTAGCACGGCACCGAGTGCCGCGCTACGAGCTTGTAGATCTGGTATTTTTCATTTTATTTTTCCTAATCGTGAAAATGTGGTGGAAATCTTTGGATATATATATTCTTTCAGAGCGAACGTTTTTTAACTTCTGAGGGGCGCGGGTGGGGGGGGGGGGGGGGTCCCTGGAACAACATATTTTCAGATGGGGGTCCACGGCCGATAATACATCATATCTTTGGGGCTCCTAGACATGAAAACGTTTGAGAACGACTGACACACATCGTTTTCAGAAAAGTGTCATGATTTAGAAGGAATGTGTTCTCAGGTCTATATGGGTTAAAAGGTAATTAATAATATATGCATGTTGGACACTTACTGTACCTCTTACTGTACTTCTTACTGTACCTCTTGTGTACGCAAAATAATACTTACAATATACCGTACTATAGTATAGGCAGCATCATGTATATTTCAGTTCGTATTTGTATTGGAATTTCAACGTGAATAATGTTCTTTTTTTGCACTTGTGTTTGCTCATAATTATAAATCATAAAACACCAAATCTTTTTAAAATTATTAATATAGCACACTTGTACAAATATGTACACTTACATTACTAAATATTTAGCCATGTTCTTGTGTTGTTTTGCTTGTCACAACAATGCAATTTATGATTCATTTTTAAGTGGTGCAACCACCTCCTTAAGTGACTATGTGTGTGTGTGTGTGTGTGTGTGTGTGTGGCTGACTGACTGACTGGGTGGCTGGGTGCGTCTGAGCACGAAAACAGCATGGTTGTTTTTCACCACCTGTGCGCAACCTAACACACACACAAACACACACGCACATATTAACTGTATATATGGTGATTTCGGGTGTGCCAGTACAGTACAGTGACAGTACAGTACTGCCCACTTCGACAGGCTGGCATGGCTTAGGGTCGACGACAGAGTACAGCATCTTGCAATGGGTCTGGTCCACAAGATTCACTACACCACCAAGATACCCATGTACCGGTCTAGATACTTCCTTAATGTTAACGAAGTCCACACCCACAACACCAGAGGGAGTGCAACGAACCATGTACAACCCAGACAAACAAGGGACTAAATTCTTTTCGCTCCTATGCCACCAAAATGTGGAACACCCTACCAACAGTCATTAAGACATGCGAATCCCTTGACTCCTTCAAAACCGCTCTCAAAGGGCACCTACGGATGGCTGCAATTCGAAACTGGCCCCCGTAAAATCTGAATCCCCCCCCACCGCCCCCCCCCCCCCCCCCCCCCCCTTTTTCCCTCACTGTATATGTTTCTTTTCCCTTTTTACCTCCATTATGATGAATTTCTGTTCTGTTCTTTGTCTATATAGAAGTGTCTATTTGTACGTCTCTAAATGTGTTGATGAATTGAACATGGTGGACCCTCTTGTAAACAAGTGTAATGCTTAATTGGGTCGTCCACTCACAGTTAACAGTCTTTGTATTGAGTTTGTGCTTGAAATGTACTGTAATTCTGCAAACTGTTAATACATATTTCAATCAATCAATCAATACAGTGAAGGGTACAGTAGAGGGACCCCCACACGGTAACTCTGTCATTTCTCAACCGTTTCGGACGCGGGGCGGCTCGTGCGTTCCTGTGGGTCTGGAACTCTCCCCCCCCCCCCCCCCCCCCCACCCCCACCCCGGGGACCCCCACAAGGAGTTGCACCACTTACTTCACACGGGTGTGATTTATTCCGTTTTTTGGTATTTTGACCGAATGCCTATAGATAATACACACACACACACACACACATTTAAAATGTACATTTTCCTTGAAATAGTTCTACATAATGTATAACATACTGTACCAATAGTTTTGCTATGTTGTAACGTTTAAAGGCTCATATAACTGTAATGTTTACTAACTCCATTCTGGGCGGGAACCACTTTTGGTGTTTTAAAGCATTATGTTATACTTTAGCTATTGAAAAATAGCAGACCTACAAGCTCGTAGCGCGCCACCGAGTGGCGCGCTATGAGCTTGTAGATCTGCTATTTTTTTTGAAAAATCTTGAAAATGTGGCACAAATATTTGAATATATATTCTTTCAGAATACGTTTTTTAACTCAAATCTTTGCTTCTGGGGGGGTCCCTGAAACAACATATTTTCAGATGGGGGTCGGTGGCCAATTACAGATAATTTGTGGGTCCTTGACATTAATATTGGGCATCACTGGTACAGACACATTAGGTTTTTCAGAACATTGTCATCATTTAGAAGACTTTTTTTTTTATTTCGACGTCAATAAAACACTAAGGGTCGCCCACCTGCCCCTGGCAGCTAAATAAAACACTAAGGGTCGCCCACCTGCCCCTGGCAGCTAAATAAAACACTAAGGGTCGCCCACCTGCCCCTGGCAGCTAAATAAAACACTAAGGGTCGCCCACCTGCCCCTGGCAGCTAAATAAAAAACTAAGGGTTGCCCACCTGCTCCTGGCAGCTACATAAAACACTAAGGGTTGCCCACCTGCCCCTGGCAGCTAAATAAAACACTAAGGGTCGCCCACCTGCCCCTGGCAGCTAAATAAAAAACTAAGGGTTGCCCACCTGCCCCTGGCAGCTAAATAAAACACCAAGGGTCGCTAAATAAAACACTAAGGGTCGCCCACCTGCCCCTGGCAGCTAAATAAAACACTAAGGGTCGCCCACCTGCCCCTGGCAGCTAAATAAAACACTAAGGGTCGCCCACCTGCCCCTGGCAGCTAAATAAAACACTAAGGGTCGCCCACCTGCTCCTGGCATCTAAATAAAACACTAAGGGTCGCCCACCTGCCCCTGGCAGCTAAATAAAACACTAAGGGTCGCCCACCTGCCCCTGGCAGCTAAATAAAACACTAAGGGTCGCCCACCTGCCCCTGGCAGCTAAATAAAACACTAAGGGTCGCCCACCTGCCCCTGGCAGCTAAATAAAACACTAAGGGTCGCCCACCTGCCCCTGGCAGCTAAATAAAACACTAAGGGTCGCCCACCTGCCCCTGGCAGCTAAATAAAACACTAAGGGTCGCCCACCTGCCCCTGGCAGCTAAATAAAACACTAAGGGTCGCCCACCTGCTCCTGGCATCTAAATAAAACACTAAGGGTCGCCCACCTGCCCCTGGCAGCTAAATAAAACACTAAGGGTCGCCCACCTGCCCCTGGCAGCTAAATAAAACACTAAGGGTCGCCCACCTGCCCCTGGCAGCTAAATAAAACACTAAGGGTCGCCCACCTGCCCCTGGCAGCTAAATAAAACACTAAGGGTCGCCCACCTGCCCCTGGCAGCTAAATAAAACACTAAGGGTCGCCCACCTGCCCCTGGCAGCTAAATAAAACACTAAGGGTTGCCCACCTGCCCCTGGCAGCTAAATAAAACACTAAGGGTTGCCCACCTGCCCCTGGCAGCTAAATAAAACACTAAGGGTCGCCCACCTGCCCCTGGCAGCTAAATAAAACACTAAGGGTTGCCCACCTGCCCCTGGCAGCTAAATAAAACACTAAGGGTCGCCCACCTGCTCCTGGCAGCTAAATAATACACTAAGGGTTGCCCACCTGCCCCTGGCAGCTAAATAAAACACTAAGGGTCGCCCACCTCCCCCTGGCAGCTAAATAATACACTAAGGGTCGCCCACCTGCCCCTGGCAGGTAAATAAAACACTAAGGGTTGCCCACCTGCCCCTGGCAGCTAAATAAAACACTAAGGGTCGCCCACCTGCCCCTGGCAGCTAAATAAAACACTACGGGTCGCCCACCTGCCCCTGGCAGCTAAATAAAACACTAAGGGTCGCCCACCTGCCCCTGGCAGCTAAATAAAACACTAAGGGTCGCCCACCTGCCCCTGGCAGCTAAATAAAACAATAAGGGTCTCCCACCTGCCCCTGGCAGCTAAATAAAACACTAAGGGTCGCCCACCTGCCCCTGGCAGCTAAATAAAACACTAAGGGTCGCCCACCTGCCCCTGGCAGCTAAATAAAACACTAAGGGTCGCCCACCTGCCCCTGGCAGCTAAATAAAACACTAAGGGTCGCCCACCTGCCCCTGGCAGCTACATAAAACACTAAGGGTCGCCCACCTGCCCCTGGCAGCTAAATAAAACACTAAGGGTCGCCCACCTGCCCCTGGCAGCTAAATAAAAAACTAAGGGTTGCCCACCTGCTCCTGGCAGCTAAATAAAACACTAAGGGTCGCCCACCTGCCCCTGGCAGCTAAATAAAACACTAAGGGTCGCCCACCTGCCCCTGGCAGCTAAATAAAACACTAAGGGTCGCCCACCTGCCCCTGGCAGCTAAATAAAACACTAAGGGTCGCCCACCTGCCCCTGGCCGCTAAATAAAACACTAAGGGTCCCCCACCTGCCCCTGGCAGCTAAATAAAACACTAAGGGTTGCCCACCTGCCCCTGGCAGCTAAATAAAACACTAAGGGTTGCCCACCTGCCCCTGGCAGGTAAATACAACACTAAGGGTTGCCCACCTGCCCCTGGCAGCTAAATAAAACACTAAGGGTTGCCCACCTGCCCCTGGCAGCTAAATAAAACACTAAGGGTTGTCCACCTGCCCCTGGCAGCTAAATAAAACACTAAGGGTTGTCCACCTGCCCCTGGCAGCTAAATAAAACACTAAGGGTCGCCCACCTGCCCCTGGCAGCTAAATAAAACACTAAGGGTCGCCCACCTGCCCCTGGCAGCTAAATAAAACACTAAGGGTTGCCCACCTGCCCCTGGCAGCTAAATAAAACACTAAGGGTTTCCCACCTGCCCCTGGCAGCTAAATAAAACACTAAGGGTCGCCCACCTGCCCCTGGCAGCTAAATTAAATTGTTAACAATGGTTTTGGGTCAAAAGGCCTTCTACCTACACGCCAAACAGTGTGCCGTTTTCAAAAGCAACAAGTATGTTTCCCCTCAGACCCAGTACTGACCAGCACAGAGCCCGGTAGGTGGGAGAGTGTGTTTCCCCTCAGACCCAGTACTGACCAGCACAGAGCCCGGTAGGTGGGAGAGTGCCCCATCTTGTGACAGAGCAGAGGTACTGCACTGCACTGCGGCGTTCCATCAGCTCGTTGAACAGTTAATCGTGATTGGTTGAACCGTTTCAACTCAAAGCCATTATAAAGGCCTGATGCCTCATCCACACACATCAAACACATCAAACAAATGGTTGGTCTTTTTTTTTTGTTTATGCCACCACAATGCTTTAACAATGGGAGTCATGTGTTTGATTGCTGATTGCTGAACACAAATGTTTGGTCAAACCATGTGACTCCCATTGGAAAAGCATTGTGGTGGCCTAAAAAAACAAAAAGAAATTGAATGGAAACCCAAAATGTTCATTTTTCAGGAAATGAAAAATGTGATTTTTTTTTAAGGAAATGAAGAAAACCTTATATTTTTTTAAACAATGGGATATACGGCCTCATCAAAGTTGGTGTTGTAACTTTATATATTGTCAATTACTTCCATGAGAGGGAGAGAGGTGGTGGAGTTAGCTGCTTTATAGCAGACAGTTTGAGAGGAGGAGAGGTAAAGCAAAGCAAAGCAAAGTTACTATATCTGGGCTAAGCTCAAGAACTTGTTTCCAGCCAGGCCCTGCTCATAGAACATTTCATCGTAGTGGTTCAATGCCTTGTTCAAGGGCACTTCAGCGGTGGTCATTTTAACGTGTCGGACCGCTGATTCGAACTGGCGACCTTCCGGTATCAAGACCGCTCCGCAATCCGTTCGGCCACCGCTGTCAGGAGTTAGCTCCTTTAGCAGACAGTTTGAGAGGGGGAGAGGTGGTGGAGTTAGCTGCTTTATAGCAGACAGTTTGAGAGGAGGAGAGGTGGTGGAGTTAGGTCCTTTAGCAGACAGTTTGAGAGGGGGAGAGGTGGTGGAGTTAGCTGCTTTAGCAGACAGTTTGAGAGGGAGAGAGGTGGTGGAGTTAGCTGCTTTATAGCAGACAGTTTGAGAGGGAGAGAGGTGGTGGAGTTAGCTGCTTTATAGCAGACAGTTTGAGAGGGAGAGAGGTGGTGGAGTTAGCTGCTTTATAGCAGACAGTTTGAGAGGGAGAGAGGTGGTGGAGTTAGCTGCTTTATAGCAGACAGTTTGAGAGGGGGAGAGGTGGTGGAGTTAGCTGCTTTAGCATACAGTTTGAGAGGGAGAGAGGTGGTGGAGTTAGCTGCTTTATAGCAGACAGTTTGAGAGGGAGAGAGGTGGTGGAGTTAGCTGCTTTATAGCAGACAGTTTGAGAGGGAGAGAGGTGGTGGAGTTAGCTGCTTTATAGCAGACAGTTTGAGAGGGAGAGAGGTGGTGGAGTTAGCTGCTTTATAGCAGACAGTTTGAGGTGGAGAGGTGGTGGAGTTAGCTGCTTTATAGCAGACAGTTTGAGGTGGAGAGGTGGTGGAGTTAGCTGCTTTATAGCAGACAGTTTGAGGTGGAGAGGTGGTGGAGTTAGCTGCTTTATAGCAGACAGTTTGAGGTGGAGAGGTGGTGGAGTTAGCTGCTTTATAGCAGACAGTTTGAGGTGGAGAGGTGGTGGAGTTAGCTGCTTTAGCAGACAGTTTGAGGTGGAGAGGTGGTGGAGTTAGCTGCTTTATAGCAGACAGTTTGAGGTGGAGAGGTGGTGGAGTTAGCTGCTTTATAGCAGACAGTTTGAGGAGGAGAGGTGGTGGAGTTAGCTGCTTTATAGCAGACAGTTTGAGGAGGAGAGGTGGTGGAGTTAGCTGCTTTATAGCAGACAGTTTGAGGTGGAGAGAGGTGGTGGAGTTAGCTGCTTTATAGCAGACAGTTTGAGGTGGAGAGGTGGTGGAGTTAGCTGCTTTATAGCAGACAGTTTGAGGTGGAGAGGTGGTGGAGTTAGCTGCTTTATAGCAGACAGTTTGAGGTGGAGAGGTGGTGGAGTTAGCTGCTTTAGCAGACAGTTTGAGGTGGAGAGGTGGTGGAGTTAGCTGCTTTATAGCAGACAGTTTGAGGTGGAGAGGTGGTGGAGTTAGCTGCTTTATAGCAGACAGTTTGAGGTGGAGAGGTGGTGGAGTTAGCTGCTTTAGCAGACAGTTTGAGGTGGAGAGGTGGTGGAGTTAGCTGCTTTATAGCAGACAGTTTGAGGTGGAGAGGTGGTGGAGTTAGCTGCTTTATAGCAGACAGTTTGAGGTGGAGAGGTGGTGGAGTTAGCTGCTTTATAGCAGACAGTTTGAGGAGAGGTGGTGGAGTTAGCTGCTTTATAGCAGACAGTTTGAGGAGGAGAGGTGGTGGAGTTAGCTGCTTTATAGCAGACAGTTTGAGAGGGAGAGAGGTGGTGGAGTTAGCTGCTTTATAGCAGACAGTTTGAGAGGGAGAGAGGTGGTGGAGTTAGCTGCTTTATAGCAGACAGTTTGAGGTGGAGAGGTGGTGGAGTTAGCTGCTTTATAGCAGACAGTTTGAGGTGGAGAGGTGGTGGAGTTAGCTGCTTTATAGCAGACAGTTTGAGGTGGAGAGGTGGTGGAGTTAGCTGCTTTAGCAGACAGTTTGAGAGGGAGAGAGGTGGTGGAGTTAGCTGCTTTATAGCAGACAGTTTGAGGTGGAGAGGTGGTGGAGTTAGCTGCTTTATAGCAGACAGTTTGAGGTGGAGAGGTGGTGGAGTTAGCTGCTTTATAGCAGACAGTTTGAGAGGGAGAGAGGTGGTGGAGTTAGCTGCTTTAGCAGACAGTTTGAGGTGGAGAGGTGGTGGAGTTAGCTGCTTTATAGCAGACAGTTTGAGGTGGAGAGGTGGTGGAGTTAGCTGCTTTATAGCAGACAGTTTGAGGTGGAGAGGTGGTGGAGTTAGCTGCTTTATAGCAGACAGTTTGAGGTGGAGAGGTGGTGGAGTTAGTTTGAGGGTCCAATGGAGTTAAGAGGTTTTGTCCAATGCGTTTACTACTTTCCATTGGTTCATAAGTTATGAGGTTTAATTGGACAGGAACGTAATATTAATGTTCCAGACTCATTAATATTAATGATATTCTAATTACCAGATGGGGGAGTGGGGATTCCTGTCCTCCCTTTTGGATAAGGTCCAGACCCATTCCACGGTGGTCGGGAAGGTGTGGCTGTCGGTTCTGTTCATATTCAGGATCATGGTTCTGGGAGCCGGAGCTGAGAAGGTACTGTAGAAGTCTGATTATTCATCATGTTTACAGATCTGGTACTGTAGAAGTCTGTTTATCCATCATGTACAGACACGTGTTGTTTTTGTCGACTAAAACTAAGACGAAAGAAGTTCGTCGACTACCTGTTTTTCACTGAGGAAAACTAAATGAAAACTAAGCTATGACGACTAAAACTATAAGACTAAATATACTGACAATTGTGTCAACAAATTCAAACTAGAAAAAAATTTCAGGAAGGGACTAGTGGACAAGAGATCCACTAGGAAGGGACTAGTGGACAAGAGATCCACTAGGAAGGGACTAGTGGACAAGAGATCCACTAGGAAGGGACTAGTGGACAAGAGATCCACTAGGAAGGGACTAGTGGACAAGAGATCCAGTATAAGTCATTTTACACTTGGTTGCATGCTGAAAATAGCAGCCTGGCTGTAAGAACATGTGTTAACACCTGTCCTGTTGTTAACAGGTGTATTACTGCAGGTGTGTTACTGTTGTTGACAGGTGTAACTGTTGTTAACACCTGTCCTGTTGCTAACAGGTGTAACTGTTGTTATCACCTGTCATGTTGCTAACAGGTGTAACTGTTGTTATCACCTGTCCTGTTGCTAACAGGTGTAACTGTTGTTATCACCTGTCCTGTTGTTAACAGGTGTAACTGTTGTTAACACCTGTCCTGTTGCTAACAGGTGTAACTGTTGTTAACACCTGTCCTGTTGTTAACAGGTGTAACTGTTGTTATCACCTGTCCTGTTGCTAACAGGTGTAACTGTTGTTATCACCTGTCCTGTTGCTAACAGGTGTAACTGTTGTTATCACCTGTCCTGTTGCTAACAGGTGTAACTGTTGTTAACACCTGTCCTGTTGCTAACAGGTGTAACTGTTGTTAACACCTGTCCTGTTGCTAACAGGTGTAACTGTTGTTAACACCTGTCCTGTTGCTAACAGGTGTGGGGGGACGAGCAGTCCAACATGATCTGCAACACCAAACAGGTCGGCTGTAAGAACGTGTGCTACGACCACGCCTTCCCCATCTCCCACGTGCGTTTCTGGGTGCTCCAGATCGTCTTCGTGTCCACGCCCACTCTGCTGTACCTGGGTCACGTGATGCACGTCATCCACGCAGAGAACAAGCTGAGGGAGCGCATGGCGGGGGGCGGAGACCTGCTCATCACACCGCCAAAATACTCCGACGTGACTGGACACGTCAAGATCAAAGGTAAACCCATTTAGACCTGAGGACGATTCTACAAATGTCGTCTAAATCCTGACAGTTTTCTTGAAAAACCTCATGTTTCTACATCAGTGGTTCTCACAGGGTTAAACCCTCATGTTTCTATATCAGTGGTTCTCACAGGGTTAAAAACTCATGTTTCTATATCAGTGGTTCTCACAGGGTTAAACCTCATGTTTCTATATCAGTGGTTCTCACAGGGTTAAACCTCATGTTTCTATATCAGTGGTTCTCACAGGGTTAAACCCTCATGTTTCTATATCAGTGGTTCTCACAGGGTTAAACCTCATGTTTCTATATCAGTGGTTCTCACAGGGTTAAAAACTCATGTTTCTATATCAGTGGTTCTCACAGGGTTAAAACCTCATGTTTCTATATCAGTGGTTCTCACAGGGTTAAAACCTCATGTTTCTATATCAGTGGTTCTCACAGGGTTAAACCTCATGTTTCTATATCAGTGGTTCTCACAGGGTTAAACCTCATGTTTCTATATCAGTGGTTCTCACAGGGTTAAAACCTCATGTTTCTATATCAGTGGTTCTCACAGGGTTAAACCTCATGTTTCTATATCAGTGGTTCTCACAGGGTTAAAACCTCATGTTTCTATATCAGTGGTTCTCACAGGGTTAAACCTCATGTTTCTATATCAGTGGTTCTCACAGGGTTAAAACCTCATGTTTCTATATCAGTGGTTCTCACAGGGTTAAACCTCATGTTTCTATGTCAGTGGTTCTGAAAGGGTTAAAACATCATGTTTCTATGTCAGTGGTTCTCACAGGGTTAAACCTCATGTTTCTATGTCAGTGGTTCTGAAAGGGTTAAAACATCATGTTTCTATGTCAGTGGTTCTCACAGGGTTAAACCTCATGTTTCTATGTCAGTGGTTCTCACAGGGTTAAACCCTCATGTTTCTATATCAGTGGTTCTCACAGGGTTAAACCTCATGTTTCTATATCAGTGGTTCTCACAGGGTTAAAACCTCATGTTTCTATATCAGTGGTTCTCACAGGGTTAAACCTCATGTTTCTATATCAGTGGTTCTCACAGGGTTAAACCTCATGTTTCTATATCAGTGGTTCTCACAGGGTTAAAACCTCATGTTTCTATATCAGTGGTTCTCACAGGGTTAAACCTCATGTTTCTATATCAGTGGTTCTCACAGGGTTAAAACCTCATGTTTCTATATCAGTGGTTCTCACAGGGTTAAACCTCATGTTTCTATGTCAGTGGTTCTGAAAGGGTTAAAACATCATGTTTCTATGTCAGTGGTTCTCACAGGGTTAAACCTCATGTTTCTATGTCAGTGGTTCTGAAAGGGTTAAAACATCATGTTTCTATGTCAGTGGTTCTCACAGGGTTAAACCTCATGTTTCTATGTCAGTTGTTCTCACAGGGTTAAACCCTCATGTTTCTATATCAGTGGTTCTCACAGGGTTAAACCCTCATGTTTCTATATCAGTGGTTCTCACAGGGTTAAACCTCATGTTTCTATATCAGTGGTTCTCACAGGGTTAAAACCTCATGTTTCTATATCAGTGGTTCTCACAGGGTTAAAACCTCATGTTTCTATATCAGTGGTTCTCACAGGGTTAAACCTCATGTTTCTATGTCAGTGGTTCTCACAGGGTTAAACCTCATGTTTCTATGTCAGTGGTTCTGAAAGGGTTAAAACATCATGTTTCTATGTCAGTGGTTCTCACAGGGTTAAACCTCATGTTTCTATGTCAGTGGTTCTCACAGGGTTAAACCCTCATGTTTCTATATCAGTGGTTCTCACAGGGTTAAAACCTCATGTTTCTATGTCAGTGGTTCTCACAGGGTTAAACCCTATGTTTCTATATCAGTGGTTCTCACAGGGTTAAACCTCATGTTTCTATGTCAGTGGTTCTCACAGGGTTAAACCCTCATGTTTCTATATCAGTGGTTCTCACAGGGTTAAACCTCATGTTTCTATGTCAGTGGTTCTCACAGGGTTAAACCCTCATGTTTCTATATCAGTGGTTCTCACAGGGTTAAAACCTCATGTTTCTATATCAGTGGTTCTCACATGGTTAAAACCTCATGTTTCTATATCAGTGGTTCTCACAGGGTTAAACCCTATGTTTCTATATCAGTGGTTCTCACAGGGTTAAACCCTATGTTTCTATATCAGTGGTTCTCACATGGTTAAAACCTCATGTTTCTATATCAGTGGTTCTCACAGGGTTAAACCTCATGTTTCTATATCAGTAGTCTGAAAATATGCCGCGCTACGAGTAATAGTGCCGATATTACGAGGTAATAGTGCCGCACTACGAGCTTGTAGATCTGTTATTTTTCAACAGCTAAAGTATAACATGATCCTTTAAAACACCAACAAGGGGTTCCCGCCCAGAATGGGTTAATACTCGGACGGGATTGGACACGTCAAGATCAAAGGTACACTGTGTCCTGTGTTTCTATTGGTCGACCTCCTACAGGGTGTTACACCTCACACTGTGTCCTGTGTTTCTATAGGTGACCTCCTGTGTCCTGTGTTTCTATAGGTGACCTCCTATAGGGTGTTACACCTCACACTGTGTCCTGTGTTTCTATAGGTGACCTCCTACAGGGTGTTACACCTCACACTGTGTCCTGTGTTTCTATAGGTGACCTCCTACAGGGTGTTACACCTCACACTGTGTCCTGTGTTTCTATAGGTGACCTCCTATAGGGTGTTACACCTCACACTGTGTCCTGTGTTTCTATAGGTGACCTCCTATAGGGTGTTACACCTCACACTGTGTCCTGTGTTTCTATAGGTGACCTCCTACAGGGTGTTACACCTCACACTGTGTCCTGTGTTTCTATAGGTGACCTCCTATAGCAGGGTGTTACACCTCACACTGTGTCCTGTGTTTCTATAGGTGACCTCCTACAGGGTGTTACACCTCACACTGTGTCCTGTGTTTCTATAGGTGACCTCCTACAGGGTGTTACACCTCACACTGTGTCCTGTGTTTCTAGGTGACCTCCTACAGGGTGTTACACCTCACACTGTGTCCTGTGTTTCTATAGGTGACCTCCTATAGCAGGGTGTTACACCTCACACTGTGTCCTGTGTTTCTATAGGTGACCTCCTATAGCAGGGTGTTACACCTCACACTGTGTCCTGTGTTTCTATAGGTGACCTCCTATAGCAGGGTGTTACACCTCACACTGTGTCCTGTGTTTCTATAGGTGACCTCCTATAGCAGGGTGTTACACCTCACACTGTGTCCTGTGTTTCTATAGGTGACCTCCTATAGCAGGGTGTTACACCTCACACTGTGTCCTGTGTTTCTATAGGTGACCTCCTATAGCAGGGTGTTACACCTCACACTGTGTCCTGTGTTTCTAGGTGACCTCCTATAGCAGGGTGTTACACCTCACACTGTGTCCTGTGTTTCTATAGGTGACCTCCTATAGGGTGTTACACCTCACACTGTGTCCTGTGTTTCTATAGGTGACCTCCTATAGGGTGTTACACCTCACACTGTGTCCTGTGTTTCTATAGGTGACCTCCTATAGGGTGTTACACCTCACACTGTGTCCTGTGTTTCTATAGGTGACCTCCTACAGGGTGTTACACCTCACACTGTGTCCTGTGTTTCTATAGGTGACCTCCTATAGGGTGTTACACCTCACACTGTGTCCTGTGTTTCTATAGGTGACCTCCTACAGGGTGTTACACCTCACACTGTGTCCTGTGTTTCTATAGGTGACCTCCTACAGGGTGTTACACCTCACACTGTGTCCTGTGTTTCTATAGGTGACCTCCTATAGGGTGTTACACCTCACACTGTGTCCTGTGTTTCTATAGGTGACCTCCTACAGGGTGTTACACCTCACACTGTGTCCTGTGTTTCTATAGGTGACCTCCTACAGGGTGTTACACCTCACACTGTGTCCTGTGTTTCTATAGGTGACCTCCTACAGGGTGTTACACCTCACACTGTGTCCTGTGTTTCTATAGGTGACCTCCTACAGGGTGTTACACCTCACACTGTGTCCTGTGTTTCTATAGGTGACCTCCTATAGGGTGTTACACCTCACACTGTGTCCTGTGTTTCTATAGGTGACCTCCTACAGGGTGTTACACCTCACACTGTGTCCTGTGTTTCTATAGGTGACCTCCTACAGGGTGTTACACCTCACACTGTGTCCTGTGTTTCTATAGGTGACCTCCTACAGGGTGTTACACCTCACACTGTGTCCTGTGTTTCTATAGGTGACCTCCTACAGGGTGTTACACCTCACACTGTGTCCTGTGTTTCTATAGGTGACCTCCTATAGGGTGTTACACCTCACACTGTGTCCTGTGTTTCTATAGGTGACCTCCTACAGGGTGTTACACCTCACACTGTGTCCTGTGTTTCTATAGGTGACCTCCTACAGGGTGTTACACCTCACACTGTGTCCTGTGTTTCTAGGTGACCTCCTATAGGGTGTTACACCTCACACTGTGTCCTGTGTTTCTATAGGTGACCTCCTACAGGGTGTTACACCTCACACTGTGTCCTGTGTTTCTATAGGTGACCTCCTACAGGGTGTTACACCTCACACTGTGTCCTGTGTTTCTAGGTGACCTCCTATAGGGTGTTACACCTCACACTGTGTCCTGTGTTTCTATAGGTGACCTCCTATAGGGTGTTACACCTCACACTGTGTCCTGTGTTTCTATAGGTGACCTCCTATAGGGTGTTACACCTCACACTGTGTCCTGTGTTTCTATAGGTGACCTCCTATAGGGTGTTACACCTCACACTGTGTCCTGTGTTTCTATAGGTGACCTCCTATAGGGTGTTACACCTCACACTGTGTCCTGTGTTTCTATAGGTGACCTCCTACAGGGTGTTACACCTCACACTGTGTCCTGTGTTTCTATAGGTGACCTCCTATAGGGTGTTACACCTCACACTGTGTCCTGTGTTTCTATAGGTGACCTCCTATAGGGTGTTACACCTCACACTGTGTCCTGTGTTTCTATAGGTGACCTCCTATACAGGGTGTTACACCTCACACTGTGTCCTGTGTTTCTATAGGTGACCTCCTATACAGGGTGTTACACCTCACACTGTGTCCTGTGTTTCTATAGGTGACCTCCTACAGGGTGTTACACCTCACACTGTGTCCTGTGTTTCTATAGGTGACCTCCTATAGGGTGTTACACCTCACACTGTGTCCTGTGTTTCTAGGTGACCTCCTATAGGGTGTTACACCTCACACTGTGTCCTGTGTTTCTATAGGTGACCTCCTATAGGGTGTTACACCTCACACTGTGTCCTGTGTTTCTATAGGTGACCTCCTATAGGGTGTTACACCTCACACTGTGTCCTGTGTTTCTAGGTGACCTCCTATAGGGTGTTACACCTCACACTGTGTCCTGTGTTTCTATAGGTGACCTCCTATAGGGTGTTACACCTCACACTGTGTCCTGTGTTTCTAGGTGACCTCCTATAGGGTGTTACACCTCACACTGTGTCCTGTGTTTCTATAGGTGACCTCCTATAGGGTGTTACACCTCACACTGTGTCCTGTGTTTCTAGGTGACCTCCTATAGGGTGTTACACCTCACACTGTGTCCTGTGTTTCTAGGTGACCTCCTATAGGGTGTTACACCTCACACTGTGTCCTGTGTTTCTATAGGTGACCTCCTATAGGGTGTTACACCTCACACTGTGTCCTGTGTTTCTATAGGTGACCTCCTATAGGGTGTTACACCTCACACTGTGTCCTGTGTTTCTATAGGTGACCTCCTATAGGGTGTTACACCTCACACTGTGTCCTGTGTTTCTATAGGTGACCTCCTATAGGGTGTTACACCTCACACTGTGTCCTGTGTTTCTATAGGTGACCTCCTATAGGGTGTTACACCTCACACTGTGTCCTGTGTTTCTATAGGTGACCTCCTATAGGGTGTTACACCTCACACTGTGTCCTGTGTTTCTATAGGTGACCTCCTACAGGGTGTTACACCTCACACTGTGTCCTGTGTTTCTATAGGTGACCTCCTATAGGGTGTTACACCTCACACTGTGTCCTGTGTTTCTATAGGTGACCTCCTATAGGGTGTTACACCTCACACTGTGTCCTGTGTTTCTATAGGTGACCTCCTATAGGGTGTTACACCTCACACTGTGTCCTGTGTTTCTATAGGTGACCTCCTATAGGGTGTTACACCTCACACTGTGTCCTGTGTTTCTATAGGTGACCTCCTATAGGGTGTTACACCTCACACTGTGTCCTGTGTTTCTATAGGTGACCTCCTATAGGGTGTTACACCTCACACTGTGTCCTGTGTTTCTATAGGTGACCTCCTACAGGGTGTTACACCTCACACTGTGTCCTGTGTTTCTATAGGTGACCTCCTATAGGGTGTTACACCTCACACTGTG
>NW_027638111.1:0-23649 GCF_951216825.1 Electrona antarctica | reverse complement strand
TTCAGAGGTCTGAAAAAATAGTGAAAATCACGGAAAGCGAAAGGCTATAGTCCATGGTCTCGGAGGGCATGCTATAGTATGTCGTTTTTCACGATTTCAGAGGATTTGAAAAAATTGTGAAAATCACGGAAAGCGAAAGGCTATAGTCCATGGTCTCGGAGGGCATGCTATAGTATGTCGTTTTTCACGATTTCAGAGGATTTGAAAAAATGGTGAAAATCACGGAAAGCGAAAGGCTATAGTCCCATGGTCTCGGAGGGCATGCTATAGTATGTCGTTTTTCACGATTTCAGAGGATTTGAAAAAATGGTGAAAATCACGGAAAGCGAAAGGCTATAATCCATGGTCTCGGAGGGCATGCTATAGTATGTCGTTTTTCACGATTTCAGAGGATTTGAAAAAATGGTGAAAATCACGGAAAGCGAAAGGCTATAGTCCATGGTCTCGGAGGGCATGCTATAGTATGTCGTTTTTCACGATTTCAGAGGGTCTGAAAAAATAGTGAAAATCACGGAAAGCGAAAGGCTATAGTCCATGGTCTCGGAGGGCATGCTATAGTATGTCGTTTTTCACGATTTCAGAGGATTTGAAAAAATTGTGAAAATCACGGAAAGCGAAAGGCTATAGTCCATGGTCTCGGAGGGCATGCTATAGTATGTCGTTTTTCACGATTTCAGAGGATTTGAAAAAATGGTGAAAATCACGGAAAGCGAAAGGCTATAGTCCATGGTCTCGGAGGGCATGCTATAGTATGTCGTTTTTCACGATTTCAGAGGATTTGAAAAAATGGTGAAAATCACGGAAAGCGAAAGGCTATAGTCCATGGTCTCGGAGGGCATGCTATAGTATGTCGTTTTTCACGATTTCAGAGGATTTGAAAAAATGGTGAAAATCACGGAAAGCGAAAGGCTATAGTCCATGGTCTCGGAGGGCATGCTATAGTATGTCGTTTTTCACGATTTCAGAGGATTTGAAAAAATGGTGAAAATCACGGAAAGCGAAAGGCTATAGTCCATGGTCTCGGAGGGCATGCTATAGTATGTCGTTTTTCACGATTTCAGAGGATTTGAAAAAATGGTCAAAATCACGGAAAGCGAAAGGCTATAGTCCATGGTCTCGGAGGGCATGCTATAGTATGTCGTTTTTCACGATTTCAGAGGATTTGAAAAAATTGTGAAAATCACGGAAAGCGAAAGGCTATAGTCCATGGTCTCGGAGGGCATGCTATAGTATGTCGTTTTTCACGATTTCAGAGGATTTGAAAAAATTGTGAAAATCACGGAAAGCGAAAGGCTATAGTCCATGGTCTCGGAGGGCATGCTTTAGTATGTCGTTTTTCACGATTTCAGAGGATTTGAAAAAATGGTGAAAATCACGGTAAGCGAAAGGCTATAGTCCATGGTCTCGGAGGGCATGCTATAGTATGTCGTTTTTCACGATTTCAGAGGATTTGAAAAAATTGTGAAAATCACGGAAAGCGAAAGGCTATAGTCCATGGTCTCGGAGGGCATGCTATAGTATGTCGTTTTTCACGATTTCAGAGGATTTGAAAAAATGGTGAAAATCACGGAAAGCGAAAGGCTATAGTCCATGGTCTCGGAGGGCATGCTATAGTATGTCGTTTTTCACGATTTCAGAGGATTTGAAAAAATGGTGAAAATCACGGAAAGCGAAAGGCTATAGTCCATGGTCTCGGAGGGCATGCTATAGTATGTCGTTTTTCACGATTTCAGAGGATTTGAAAAAATGGTGAAAATCATGGAAAGCGAAAGGCTATAGTCCATGGTCTCGGAGGGCATGCTATAGTATGTCGTTTTTCACGATTTCAGAGGATTTGAAAAAATGGTGAAAATCACGGAGAGCGAAAGGCTATAGTCCATGGTCTCGGAGGGCATGCTATAGTATGTCGTTTTTCACGATTTCAGAGGATTTGAAAAAATGGTGAAAATCACGGAAAGCGAAAGGCTATAGTCCATGGTCTCGGAGGGCATGCTATAGTATGTCGTTTTTCACGATTTCAGAGGGTCTGAAAAAATAGTGAAAATCACGGAAAGCGAAAGGCTATAGTCCATGGTCTCGGAGGGCATGCTATAGTATGTCGTTTTTCACGATTTCAGAGGATTTGAAAAAATGGTGAAAATCACGGAAAGCGAAAGGCTATAGTCCATGGTCTCGGAGGGCATGCTATAGTATGTCGTTTTTCACGATTTTAGAGGATTTGAAAAAATGGTGAAAATCACGGAAAGCGAAAGGCTATAGTCCATGGTCTCGGAGGGCATGCTATAGTATGTCGTTTTTCACGATTTCAGAGGATTTGAAAAAATGGTGAAAATCACGGAGAGCGAAAGGCTATAGTCCATGGTCTCGGAGGGCATGCTATAGTATGTCGTTTTTCACAATTTCAGAGGATTTGAAAAAATGGTGAAAATCACGGAAAGCGAAAGGCTATAGTCCATGGTCTCGGAGGGCATGCTATAGTATGTCGTTTTTCACGATTTCAGAGGGTCTGAAAAAATAGTGAAAATCACGGAAAGCGAAAGGCTATAGTCCATGGTCTCGGAGGGCATGCTATAGTATGTCGTTTTTCACGATTTCAGAGGATTTGAAAAAATTGTGAAAATCACGGAAAGCGAAAGGCTATAGTCCATGGTCTCGGAGGGCATGCTATAGTATGTCGTTTTTCACGATTTCAGAGGATTTGAAAAAATGGTGAAAATCACGGAAAGCGAAAGGCTATAGTCCATGGTCTCGGAGGGCATGTTATAGTATGTCGTTTTTCACGATTTCAGAGGATTTGAAAAAAATGGTGAAAATCACGGAAAGCGAAAGGCTATAGTCCCATGGTCTCGGAGGGCATGCTATAGTATGTCGTTTTCACGATTTCAGAGGATTTGAAAAAATGGTGAAAATCACGGAGAGCGAAAGGCTATAGTCCATGGTCTCGGAGGGCATGCTATAGTATGTCGTTTTTCACAATTTCAGAGGATTTGAAAAAATGGTGAAAATCACGGAAAGCGAAAGGCTATAGTCCATGGTCTCGGAGGGCATGCTATAGTATGTCGTTTTTCACGATTTCAGAGGGTCTGAAAAAATAGTGAAAATCACGGAAAGCGAAAGGCTATAGTCCATGGTCTCGGAGGGCATGCTATAGTATGTCGTTTTTCACGATTTCAGAGGATTTGAAAAAATGGTGAAAATCACGGAAAGCGAAAGGCTATAGTCCATGGTCTCGGAGGGCATGCTATAGTATGTCGTTTTTCACGATTTCAGAGGATTTGAAAAAATGGTGAAAATCACGGAAAGCGAAAGGCTATAGTCCATGGTCTCGGAGGACATGCTATAGTATGTCGTTTTTCACGATTTCAGAGGATTTGAAAAAATGGTGAAAATCACGGAAAGCGAAAGGCTATAGTCCATGGTCTCGGAGGGCATGCTATAGTATGTCGTTTTTCACGATTTCAGAGGATTTGAAAAAATGGTGAAAATCACGGAAAGCGAAAGGCTATAGTCCATGGTCTCGGAGGGCATGCTATAGTATGTCGTTTTTCACGATTTCAGAGGATTTGAAAAAATGGTGAAAATCACGGAAAGCGAAAGGCTATAGTCCATGGTCTCGGAGGGCATGCTATAGTATGTCGTTTTTCACGATTTCAGAGGATTTGAAAAAATGGTGAAAATCACGGAAAGCGAAAGGCTATAGTCCATGGTCTCGGAGGGCATGCTATAGTATGTCGTTTTTCACGATTTCAGAGGATTTGAAAAAATGGTGAAAATCACGGAAAGCGAAAGGCTATAGTCCATGGTCTCGGAGGGCATGCTATAGTATGTCGTTTTTCACGATTTCAGAGGGTCTGAAAAAATAGTGAAAATCACGGAAAGCGAAAGGCTATAGTCCATGGTCTCGGAGGGCATGCTATAGTATGTCGTTTTTCACGATTTCAGAGGATTTGAAAAAATTGTGAAAATCACGGAAAGCGAAAGGCTATAGTCCATGGTCTCGGAGGGCATGCTATAGTATGTCGTTTTTCACGATTTCAGAGGATTTGAAAAAATGGTGAAAATCACGGAAAGCGAAAGGCTATAGTCCATGGTCTCGGAGGGCATGTTATAGTATGTCGTTTTTCACGATTTCAGAGGATTTGAAAAAATGGTGAAAATCACGGAAAGCGAAAGGCTATAGTCCATGGTCTCGGAGGGCATGCTATAGTATGTCGTTTTTCACGATTTCAGAGGATTTGAAAAAATGGTGAAAATCACGGAGAGCGAAAGGCTATAGTCCATGGTCTCGGAGGGCATGCTATAGTATGTCGTTTTTCACAATTTCAGAGGATTTGAAAAAATGGTGAAAATCACGGAAAGCGAAAGGCTATAGTCCATGGTCTCGGAGGGCATGCTATAGTATGTCGTTTTTCACGATTTCAGAGGGTCTGAAAAAATAGTGAAAATCACGGAAAGCGAAAGGCTATAGTCCATGGTCTCGGAGGGCATGCTATAGTATGTCGTTTTTCACGATTTCAGAGGATTTGAAAAAATGGTGAAAATCACGGAAAGCGAAAGGCTATAGTCCATGGTCTCGGAGGGCATGCTATAGTATGTCGTTTTTCACGATTTCAGAGGATTTGAAAAAATGGTGAAAATCACGGAAAGCGAAAGGCTATAGTCCATGGTCTCGGAGGGCATGCTATAGTATGTCGTTTTTCACGATTTCAGAGGATTTGAAAAAATGGTGAAAATCACGGAAAGCGAAAGGCTATAGTCCATGGTCTCGGAGGGCATGCTATAGTATGTCGTTTTTCACGATTTCAGAGGATTTGAAAAAATGGTGAAAATCACGGAAAGCGAAAGGCTATAGTCCATGGTCTCGGAGGGCATGCTATAGTATGTCGTTTTTCACGATTTCAGAGGATTTGAAAAAATGGTGAAAATCACGGAAAGCGAAAGGCTATAGTCCATGGTCTCGGAGGGCATGCTATAGTATGTCGTTTTTCACGATTTCAGAGGATTTGAAAAAATGGTGAAAATCACGGAAAGCGAAAGGCTATAGTCCATGGTCTCGGAGGGCATGCTATAGTATGTCGTTTTTCACGATTTCAGAGGATTTGAAAAAATGGTGAAAATCACGGAAAGCGAAAGGCTATAGTCCATGGTCTCGGAGGGCATGCTATAGTATGTCGTTTTTCACGATTTCAGAGGATTTGAAAAAATGGTGAAAATCATGGAAAGCGAAAGGCTATAGTCCATGGTCTCGGAGGGCATGCTATAGTATGTCGTTTTTCACGATTTCAGAGGATTTGAAAAAATGGTGAAAATCACGGAGAGCGAAAGGCTATAGTCCATGGTCTCGGAGGGCATGCTATAGTATGTCGTTTTTCACGATTTCAGAGGGTCTGAAAAAATAGTGAAAATCACGGAAAGCGAAAGGCTATAGTCCATGGTCTCGGAGGGCATGCTATAGTATGTCGTTTTTCACGATTTCAGAGGATTTGAAAAAATGGTGAAAATCACGGAAAGCGAAAGGCTATAGTCCATGGTCTCGGAGGGCATGCTATAGTATGTCGTTTTTCACGATTTCAGAGGATTTGAAAAAATGGTGAAAATCACGGAAAGCGAAAGGCTATAGTCCATGGTCTCGGAGGGCATGCTATAGTATGTAGTTTTTCACAATTTCAGAGGATTTGAAAAAATGGTGAAAATCACGGAAAGCGAAAGGCTATAGTCCATGGTCTCGGAGGGCATGCTATAGTATGTCGTTTTTCACGATTTCAGAGGATTTGAAAAAATGGTGAAAATCACGGAAAGCGAAAGGCTATAGTCCATGGTCTCGGAGGGCATGCTATAGTATGTCGTTTTTCACGATTTCAGAGGATTTGAAAAAATGGTGAAAATCAAGGAAAGCGAAAGGCTATAGTCCATGGTCTCGGAGGGCATGCTATAGTATGTCGTTTTTCACGATTTTAGAGCATTTGAAAAAATTGTGAAAATCACGGAAAGCGAAAGGCTATAGTCCATGGTCTCGGAGGGCATGCTATAGTATGTCGTTTTTCACGATTTCAGAGGATCTGAAAAAATGGTGAAAATCACGGAAAGCGAAAGGCTATAGTCCATGGTCTCGGAGGGCATGCTATAGTATGTCATTTTTCACGATTTCAGAGGATTTGAAAA
Organism: Electrona antarctica; assembly: GCF_951216825.1. NCBI lineage: Eukaryota > Metazoa > Chordata > Actinopteri > Myctophiformes > Myctophidae > Electrona > Electrona antarctica. The sequence continues at coordinate 17,487 of NW_027638111.1, read as the reverse complement.
AATGGTGAAAATCACGGAAAGCGAAAGGCTATAGTCCATGGTCTCGGAGGGCATGCTATAGTATGTCGTTTTTCACGATTTTAGAGAATCTGAAAAAATGGTGAAAAGCAAAAGGCTATAGTCCATGGTCTCGGAGGGCATGCTATAGTATGTCGTTTTTCACGATTTCAGAGGATTTGAAAAAATGGTGAAAATCACGGAAAGCGAAAGGCTATAGTCCATGGTCTCGGAGGGCATGCTATAGTATGTTGTTTTTCACGATTTCAGAGGATTTGAAAAAATGGTGAAAATCACGGAAAGCGAAAGGCTATAGTCCATGGTCTCGGAGGGCATGCTATAGTATGTCGTTTTTCACGATTTCAGAGGATTTGAAAAAATGGTGAAAATCACGGAAAGCGAAAGGCTATAGTCCATGGTCTCGGAGGGCATGCTATAGTATGTCGTTTTTCACGATTTTAGAGCATTTGAAAAAATTGTGAAAATCACGGAAAGCGAAAGGCTATAGTCCATGGTCTCGGAGGGCATGCTATAGTATGTCGTTTTTCACGATTTCAGAGGATCTGAAAAAATTGTGAAAATCACGGAAAGCGAAAGGCTATAGTCCATGGTCTCGGAGGGCATGCTATAGTATGTCATTTTTCACGATTTCAGAGGATTTGAAAAAATGATGAAAATCACGGAAAGCGAAAGGCTATAGTCCATGGTCTCGGAGGGCATGCTATAGTATGTCGTTTTTCACGATTTCAGAGAATCTGAAAAAATGGTGAAAAGCGAAAGGCTATAGTCCATGGTCTCGGAGGGCATGCTATAGTATGTCGTTTTTCACGATTTCAGAGGATTTGAAAAAATTGTGAAAATCACGGAAAGCGAAAGGCTATAGTCCATGGTCTCGGAGGGCATGCTATAGTATGTCGTTTTTCACGATTTCAGAGGATTTGAAAAAATGGTGAAAATCACGGAAAGCGAAAGGCTATAGTCCATGGTCTCGGAGGGCATGCTATAGTATGTCGTTTTTCACGATTTCAGAGGATTTGAAAAAATGGTGAAAATCACGGAAAGCGAAAGGCTATAGTCTATGGTCTCGGAGGGCATGCTATAGTATGTCGTTTTTCACGATTTCAGAGGATTTGAAAAAATTGTGAAAATCACGGAAAGCGAAAGGCTATAGTCCATGGTCTCGGAGGGCATGCTATAGTATGTCGTTTTTCACAATTTCAGAGGATTTGAAAAAATGGTGAAAATCACGGAAAGCGAAAGGCTATAGTCCATGGTCTCGGAGGGCATGCTATAGTATGTCGTTTTTCACAATTTCAGAGGATTTGAAAAAATGGTGAAAATCACGGAAAGCGAAAGGCTATAGTCCATGTCTCGGAGGGCATGCTATAGTATGTCGTTTTTCACGATTTCAGAGGATTTGAAAAAATGGTGAAAATCACGGAAAGCGAAAGGCTATAGTCCATGGTCTCGGAGGGCATGCTATAGTATGTCGTTTTTCACGATTTCAGAGGATTTGAAAAAATGGTGAAAATCAAGGAAAGCGAAAGGCTATAGTCCATGGTCTCGGAGGGCATGCTATAGTATGTCGTTTTTCACGATTTTAGAGCATTTGAAAAAATTGTGAAAATCACGGAAAGCGAAAGGCTATAGTCCATGGTCTCGGAGGGCATGCTATAGTATGTCGTTTTTCACGATTTCAGAGGATCTGAAAAAATGGTGAAAATCACGGAAAGCGAAAGGCTATAGTCCATGGTCTCGGAGGGCATGCTATAGTATGTCATTTTTCACGATTTCAGAGGATTTGAAAAAATGGTGAAAATCACGGAAAGCGAAAGGCTATAGTCCATGGTCTCGGAGGGCATGCTATAGTATGTCGTTTTTCACGATTTCAGAGGATTTGAAAAAATGGTGAAAATCACGGAAAGCGAAAGGCTATAGTCCATGGTCTCGGAGGGCATGCTATAGTATGTCGTTTTTCACGATTTCAGAGGATTTGAAAAAATGGTGAAAATCACGGAAAGCGAAAGGCTATAGTCCATGGTCTCGGAGGGCATGCTATAGTATGTCGTTTTTCACGATTTCAGAGGATTTGAAAAAATGGTGAAAATCACGGAAAGCGAAAGGCTATAGTCCATGGTCTCGGAGGGCATGCTATAGTATGTCGTTTTTCACGATTTCAGAGGATTTGAAAAAATGGTGAAAATCACGGAAAGCGAAAGGCTATAGTCCATGGTCTCGGAGGGCATGCTATAGTATGTCGTTTTTCACGATTTCAGAGGATTTGAAAAAATGGTGAAAATCATGGAAAGCGAAAGGCTATAGTCCATGGTCTCGGAGGGCATGCTATAGTATGTCGTTTTTCACGATTTCAGAGGATTTGAAAAAATGGTGAAAATCATGGAAAGCGAAAGGCTATAGTCCATGGTCTCGGAGGGCATGCTATAGTATGTCGTTTTTCACGATTTCAGAGGATTTGAAAAAATTGTGAAAATCACGGAGAGCGAAAGGCTATAGTCCATGGTCTCGGAGGGCATGCTATAGTATGTCGTTTTCACGATTTCAGAGGATTTGAAAAAATGGTGAAAATCACGGAAAGCGAAAGGCTATAGTCCATGGTCTCGGAGGGCATGCTATAGTATGTCGTTTTTCACGATTTCAGAGGGTCTGAAAAAATAGTGAAAATCACGGAAAGCGAAAGGCTATAGTCCATGGTCTCGGAGGGCATGCTATAGTATGTCGTTTTTCACGATTTCAGAGGATTTGAAAAAATGGTGAAAATCACGGAAAGCGAAAGGCTATAGTCCATGGTCTCGGAGGGCATGCTATAGTATGTCGTTTTTCACGATTTCAGAGGATTTGAAAAAATTGTGAAAATCACGGAAAGCGAAAGGCTATAGTCCATGGTCTCGGAGGGCATGCTATAGTATGTCGTTTTTCACGATTTCAGAGGATTTGAAAAAATTGTGAAAATCACGGAAAGCGAAAGGCTATAGTCCATGGTCTCGGAGGGCATGCTATAGTATGTCGTTTTCACAATTTCAGAGGATTTGAAAAATGGTGAAAATCACGGAAAGCGAAAGGCTATAGTCCATGGTCTCGGAGGGCATGCTATAGTATGTCGTTTTTCACGATTTCAGAGGATTTGAAAAAATGGTGAAAATCACGGAAAGCGAAAGGCTATAGTCCATGGTCTCGGAGGGCATGCTATAGTATGTCGTTTTTCACGATTTCAGAGGATTTAAAAAAATGATGAAAATCACGGAAAGCGAAAGGCTATAGTCCATGGTCTCGGAGGGCATGCTATAGTATGTCGTTTTTCACGATTTCAGAAAATCTGAAAAAATGGTGAAAAGCGAAAGGATATAGTCCATGGTCTCGGAGGGCATGCTATAGTATGTCGTTTTTCACGATTTCAGAGGATTTGAAAAAATGGTGAAAATCACGGAAAGCGAAAGGCTATAGTCCATGGTCTCGGAGGGCATGCTATAGTATGTCGTTTTTCACGATTTCAGAGGATTTGAAAAAATGGTGAAAATCACGGAAAGCGAAAGGCTATAGTCCATGGTCTCGGAGGGCATGCTATAGTATGTCGTTTTTCACGATTTCAGAGGATTTGAAAAAATGGTGAAAATCACGGAGAGCGAAAGGCTATAGTCCATGGTCTCGGAGGGCATGCTATAGTATGTCGTTTTTCACGATTTCAGAGGATTTGAAAAAATGGTGAAAATCACGGAAAGCGAAAGGCTATAGTCCATGGTCTCGGAGGGCATGCTATAGTATGTCGTTTTTCACGATTTCAGAGGGTCTGAAAAAATAGTGAAAATCACGGAAAGCGAAAGGCTATAGTCCATGGTCTCGGAGGGCATGCTATAGTATGTCGTTTTTCACGATTTCAGAGGATTTTAAAAAATGGTGAAAATCACGGAAAGCGAAAGGCTATAGTCCATGGTCTCGGAGGGCATGCTATAGTATGTCGTTTTTCACGATTTCAGAGGATTTGAAAAAATTGTGAAAATCACGGAAAGCGAAAGGCTATAGTCCATGGTCTCGGAGGGCATGCTATAGTATGTCGTTTTTCACGATTTCAGAGGATTTGAAAAAATTGTGAAAATCACGGAAAGCGAAAGGCTATAGTCCATGGTCTCGGAGGGCATGCTATAGTATGTCGTTTTTCACAATTTCAGAGGATTTGAAAAAATGGTGAAAATCACGGAAAGCGAAAGGCTATAGTCCATGGTCTCGGAGGGCATGCTATAGTATGTCGTTTTTCACGATTTCAGAGGATTTGAAAAAATGGTGAAAATCACGGAAAGCGAAAGGCTATAGTCCATGGTCTCGGAGGGCATGCTATAGTATGTCGTTTTTTACGATTTCAGAGGATTTAAAAAAATGATGAAAATCACGGAAAGCGAAAGGCTATAGTCCATGGTCTCGGAGGGCATGCTATAGTATGTCGTTTTTCACGATTTCAGAAAATCTGAAAAAATGGTGAAAAGCGAAAGGATATAGTCCATGGTCTCGGAGGGCATGCTATAGTATGTCGTTTTTCACGATTTCAGAGGATTTGAAAAAATGGTGAAAATCACGGAAAGCGAAAGGCTATAGTCCATGGTCTCGGAGGGCATGCTATAGTATGTCGTTTTTCACGATTTCAGAGGATTTGAAAAAATGGTGAAAATCACGGAAAGCGAAAGGCTATAGTCCATGGTCTCGGAGGGCATGCTATAGTATGTCGTTTTTCACGATTTCAGAGGATTTGAAAAAATGGTGAAAATCATGGAAAGCGAAAGGCTATAGTCCATGGTCTCGGAGGGCATGCTATAGTATGTCGTTTTTCACGATTTCAGAGGATTTGAAAAAATGGTGAAAATCACGGAAAGCGAAAGGCTATAGTCCATGGTCTCGGAGGGCATGCTATAGTATGTCGTTTTTCACGATTTCAGAGGATTTGAAAAAATTGTGAAAATCACGGAAAGCGAAAGGCTATAGTCCATGGTCTCGGAGGGCATGCTATAGTATGTCGTTTTTCACGATTTCAGAGGATTTGAAAAAATGGTGAAAATCACGGAAAGCGAAAGGCTATAGTCCATGGTCTCGGAGGGCATGCTATAGTATGTCGTTTTTCACGATTTCAGAGGATTTGAAAAAATTGTGAAAATCACGGAGAGCGAAAGGCTATAGTCCATGGTCTCGGAGGGCATGCTATAGTATGTCGTTTTTCACGATTTCAGAGGATTTGAAAAAATGGTGAAAATCACGGAAAGCGAAAGGCTATAGTCCATGGTCTCGGAGGGCATGCTATAGTATGTCGTTTTTCACGATTTCAGAGGGTCTGAAAAAATAGTGAAAATCACGGAAAGCGAAAGGCTATAGTCCATGGTCTCGGAGGGCATGCTATAGTATGTCGTTTTTCACGATTTCAGAGGATTTGAAAAAATGGTGAAAATCACGGAAAGCGAAAGGCTATAGTCCATGGTCTCGGAGGGCATGCTATAGTATGTCGTTTTTCACGATTTCAGAGGATTTGAAAAAATGGTGAAAATCACGGAAAGCGAAAGGCTATAGTCCATGGTCTCAGAGGGCATGCTATAGTATGTCGTTTTTCACGATTTCAGAGGATTTGAAAAAATGGTGAAAATCACGGAAAGCGAAAGGCTATAGTCCATGGTCTCGGAGGGCATGCTATAGTATGTCGTTTTTCACGATTTCAGAGGATTTGAAAACATTGTGAAAATCACGGAAAGCGAAAGGCTATAGTCCATGGTCTCGGAGGGCATGCTATAGTATGTCGTTTTTCACGATTTCAGAGGATTTGAAAAAATGGTGAAAATCATGGAAAGCGAAAGGCTATAGTCCATGGTCTCGGAGGGCATGCTATAGTATGTCGTTTTTCACGATTTCAGAGGATTTGAAAAAATGGTGAAAATCATGGAAAGCGAAAGGCTATAGTCCATGGTCTCGGAGGGCATGCTATAGTATGTCGTTTTTCACGATTTCAGAGGATTTGAAAAAATGGTGAAAATCACGGAGAGCGAAAGGCTATAGTCCATGGTCTCGGAGGGCATGCTATAGTATGTCGTTTTTCACGATTTCAGAGGATTTGAAAAAATGGTGAAAATCACGGAAAGCGAAAGGCTATAGTCCATGGTCTCGGAGGGCATGCTATAGTATGTTGTTTTTCACGATTTCAGAGGGTCTGAAAAAATAGTGAAAATCACGGAAAGCGAAAGGCTATAGTCCATGGTCTCGGAGGGCATGCTATAGTATGTCGTTTTTCACGATTTCAGAGGATTTGAAAAAATGGTGAAAATCACGGAAAGCGAAAGGCTATAGTCCATGGTCTCGGAGGGCATGCTATAGTATGTCGTTTTTCACGATTTCAGAGGATTTGAAAAAATTGTGAAAATCACGGAAAGCGAAAGGCTATAGTCCATGGTCTCGGAGGGCATGCTATAGTATGTCGTTTTTCACGATTTCAGAGGATTTGAAAAAATTGTGAAAATCACGGAAAGCGAAAGGCTATAGTCCATGGTCTCGGAGGGCATGCTATAGTATGTCGTTTTTCACAATTTCAGAGGATTTGAAAAAATGGTGAAAATCACGGAAAGCGAAAGGCTATAGTCCATGGTCTCGGAGGGCATGCTATAGTATGTCGTTTTTCACGATTTCAGAGGATTTGAAAAAATGGTGAAAATCACGGAAAGCGAAAGGCTATAGTCCATGGTCTCGGAGGGCATGCTATAGTATGTCGTTTTTCACGATTTCAGAGGATTTAAAAAAATGATGAAAATCACGGAAAGCGAAAGGCTATAGTCCATGGTCTCGGAGGGCATGCTATAGTATGTCGTTTTTCACGATTTCAGAAAATCTGAAAAAATGGTGAAAAGCGAAAGGATATAGTCCATGGTCTCGGAGGGCATGCTATAGTATGTCGTTTTTCACGATTTCAGAGGATTTGAAAAAATTGTGAAAATCACGGAAAGCGAAAGGCTATAGTCCATGGTCTCGGAGGGCATGCTATAGTATGTCGTTTTTCACGATTTCAGAGGATTTGAAAAAATGGTGAAAATCACGGAAAGCGAAAGGCTATAGTCCATGGTCTCGGAGGGCATGCTATAGTATGTCGTTTTTCACGATTTCAGAGGATTTGAAAAAATGGTGAAAATCATGGAAAGCGAAAGGCTATAGTCCATGGTCTCGGAGGGCATGCTATAGTATGTCGTTTTTCACGATTTCAGAGGATTTGAAAAAATGGTGAAAATCACGGAAAGCGAAAGGCTATAGTCCATGGTCTCGGAGGGCATGCTATAGTATGTCGTTTTTCACGATTTCAGAGGATTTGAAAAAATGGTCAAAATCACGGAAAGCGAAAGGCTATAGTCCATGGTCTCGGAGGGCATGCTATAGTATGTCGTTTTTCACGATTTCAGAGGATTTGAAAAAATTGTGAAAATCACGGAAAGCGAAAGGCTATAGTCCATGGTCTCGGAGGGCATGCTATAGTATGTAGTTTTTCACGATTTCAGAGGATTTGAAAAAATGGTGAAAATCACGGAAAGCGAAAGGCTATAGTCCATGGTCTCGGAGGGCATGCTATAGTATGTCGTTTTTCACGATTTCAGAGGATTTGAAAAAATTGTGAAAATCATGGAAAGCGAAAGGCTATAGTCCATGGTCTCGGAGGGCATGCTATAGTATGTCGTTTTTCACGATTTCAGAGGATTTGAAAAAATGGTGAAAATCACGGAGAGCGAAAGGCTATAGTCCATGGTCTCGGAGGGCATGCTATAGTATGTCGTTTTTCACGATTTCAGAGGATTTGAAAAAATGGTGAAAATCACGGAAAGCGAAAGGCTATAGTCCATGGTCTCGGAGGGCATGCTATAGTATGTCGTTTTTCACGATTTCAGAGGGTCTGAAAAAATAGTGAAAATCACGGAAAGCGAAAGGCTATAGTCCATGGTCTCGGAGGGCATGCTATAGTATGTCGTTTTTCACGATTTCAGAGGATTTGAAAAAATGGTGAAAATCACGGAAAGCGAAAGGCTATAGTCCATGGTCTCGGAGGGCATGCTATAGTATGTCGTTTTTCACGATTTCAGAGGATTTGAAAAAATGGTGAAAATCACGGAAAGCGAAAGGCTATAGTCCATGGTCTCGGAGGGCATGCTATAGTATGTCGTTTTTCACGATTTCAGAGGATTTGAAAAAATGGTGAAAATCACGGAGAGCGAAAGGCTATAGTCCATGGTCTCGGAGGGCATGCTATAGTATGTCGTTTTTCACAATTTCAGAGGATTTGAAAAAATGGTGAAAATCACGGAAAGCGAAAGGCTATAGTCCATGGTCTCGGAGGGCATGCTATAGTATGTCGTTTTTCACGATTTCAGAGGGTCTGAAAAAATAGTGAAAATCACGGAAAGCGAAAGGCTATAGTCCATGGTCTCGGAGGGCATGCTATAGTATGTCGTTTTTCACGATTTCAGAGGATTTGAAAAAATGGTGAAAATCACGGAAAGCGAAAGGCTATAGTCCATGGTCTCGGAGGGCATGCTATAGTATGTCGTTTTTCACGATTTCAGAGGATTTGAAAAAATGGTGAAAATCACGGAAAGCGAAAGGCTATAGTCCATGGTCTCGGAGGGCATGCTATAGTATGTCGTTTTTCACGATTTCAGAGGATTTGAAAAAATGGTGAAAATCACGGAAAGCGAAAGGCTATAGTCCATGGTCTCGGAGGGCATGCTATAGTATGTCGTTTTTCACGATTTCAGAGGATTTGAAAAAATGGTGAAAATCACGGAAAGCGAAAGGCTATAGTCCATGGTCTCGGAGGGCATGCTATAGTATGTCGTTTTTCACGATTTCAGAGGATTTGAAAAAATGGTGAAAATCACGGAAAGCGAAAGGCTATAGTCCATGGTCTCGGAGGGCATGCTATAGTATGTCGTTTTTCACGATTTCAGAGGATTTGAAAAAATGGTGAAAATCATGGAAAGCGAAAGGCTATAGTCCATGGTCTCGGAGGGCATGCTATAGTATGTCGTTTTTCACGATTTCAGAGGATTTGAAAAAATGGTGAAAATCATGGAAAGCGAAAGGCTATAGTCCATGGTCTCGGAGGGCATGCTATAGTATGTCGTTTTTCACGATTTCAGAGGATTTGAAAAAATGGTGAAAATCACGGAGAGCGAAAGGCTATAGTCCATGGTCTCGGAGGGCATGCTATAGTATGTCGTTTTTCACGATTTCAGAGGATTTGAAAAAATGGTGAAAATCACGGAAAGCGAAAGGCTATAGTCCATGGTCTCGGAGGGCATGCTATAGTATGTTGTTTTTCACGATTTCAGAGGGTCTGAAAAAATAGTGAAAATCACGGAAAGCGAAAGGCTATAGTCCATGGTCTCGGAGGGCATGCTATAGTATGTCGTTTTTCACGATTTCAGAGGATTTGAAAAAATGGTGAAAATCACGGAAAGCGAAAGGCTATAGTCCATGGTCTCGGAGGGCATGCTATAGTATGTCGTTTTTCACGATTTCAGAGGATTTGAAAAAATTGTGAAAATCACGGAAAGCGAAAGGCTATAGTCCATGGTCTCGGAGGGCATGCTATAGTATGTCGTTTTTCACGATTTCAGAGGATTTGAAAAAATTGTGAAAATCACGGAAAGCGAAAGGCTATAGTCCATGGTCTCGGAGGGCATGCTATAGTATGTCGTTTTTCACAATTTCAGAGGATTTGAAAAAATGGTGAAAATCACGGAAAGCGAAAGGCTATAGTCCATGGTCTCGGAGGGCATGCTATAGTATGTCGTTTTTCACGATTTCAGAGGATTTGAAAAAATGGTGAAAATCACGGAAAGCGAAAGGCTATAGTCCATGGTCTCGGAGGGCATGCTATAGTATGTCGTTTTTCACGATTTCAGAGGATTTAAAAAAATGATGAAAATCACGGAAAGCGAAAGGCTATAGTCCATGGTCTCGGAGGGCATGCTATAGTATGTCGTTTTTCACGGTTTCAGAAAATCTGAAAAAATGGTGAAAAGCGAAAGGATTTAGTCCATGGTCTCGGAGGGCATGCTATAGTATGTCGTTTTTCACGATTTCAGAGGATTTGAAAAAATGGTGAAAATCACGGAAAGCGAAAGGCTATAGTCCATGGTCTCGGAGGGCATGCTATAGTATGTCGTTTTTCACTATTTCAGAGGATTTGAAAAAATTGTGGAAAATCACGGAAAGCGAAAGGCTATAGTCCATGGTCTCGGAGGGCATGCTATAGTATGTCGTTTTTCACGATTTCAGAGGATTTGAAAAAATGGTGAAAATCACGGAAAGCGAAAGGCTATAGTCCATGGTCTCGGAGGGCATGCTATAATATGTCGTTTTTCACGATTTCAGAGGATTTGAAAAAATGGTGAAAATCACGGAAAGCGAAAGGCTATAGTCCATGGTCTCGGAGGGCATGCTATAGTATGTCGTTTTTCACGATTTCAGAGGATTTGAAAAAATGGTGAAAATCATGGAAAGCGAAAGGCTATAGTCCATGGTCTCGGAGGGCATGCTATAGTATGTCGTTTTTCACGATTTCAGAGGATTTGAAAAAATGGTGAAAATCACGGAAAGCGAAAGGCTATAGTCCATGGTCTCGGAGGGCATGCTATAGTATGTCGTTTTTCACGATTTCAGAGGATTTGAAAAAATGGTGAAAATCACGGAAAGCGAAAGGCTATAGTCCATGGTCTCGGAGGGCATGCTATAATATGTCGTTTTTCACGATTTCAGAGGATTTGAAAAAATGGTGAAAATCACGGAAAGCGAAAGGCTATAGTCCATGGTCTCGGAGGGCATGCTATAGTATGTCGTTTTTCACGATTTCAGAGGATTTGAAAAAATGGTGAAAATCATGGAAAGCGAAAGGCTATAGTCCATGGTCTCGGAGGGCATGCTATAGTATGTCGTTTTTCACGATTTCAGAGGATTTGAAAAAATGGTGAAAATCACGGAAAGCGAAAGGCTATAGTCCATGGTCTCGGAGGGCATGCTATAGTATGTCGTTTTTCACGATTTCAGAGGGTCTGAAAAAATAGTGAAAATCACGGAAAGCGAAAGGCTATAGTCCATGGTCTCGGAGGGCATGCTATAGTATGTCGTTTTTCACGATTTCAGAGGATTTGAAAAAATGGTGAAAATCACGGAAAGCGAAAGGCTATAGTCCATGGTCTCGGAGGGCATGCTATAGTATGTCGTTTTTCACGATTTCAGAGGATTTGAAAAAATGGTGAAAATCACGGAAAGCGAAAGGCTATAGTCCATGGTCTCGGAGGGCATGCTATAGTATGTCGTTTTTCACGATTTCAGAGGATTTGAAAAAATGGTGAAAATCACGGAGAGCGAAAGGCTATAGTCCATGGTCTCGGAGGGCATGCTATAGTATGTCGTTTTTCACAATTTCAGAGGATTTGAAAAAATGGTGAAAATCACGGAAAGCGAAAGGCTATAGTCCATGGTCTCGGAGGGCATGCTATAGTATGTCGTTTTTCACGATTTCAGAGTGTCTGAAAAAATAGTGAAAATCACGGAAAGCGAAAGGCTATAGTCCATGGTCTCGGAGGGCATGCTATAGTATGTCGTTTTTCACGATTTCAGAGGATTTGAAAAAATGGTGAAAATCACGGAAAGCGAAAGGCTATAGTCCATGGTCTCGGAGGGCATGCTATAGTATGTCGTTTTTCACGATTTCAGAGGATTTGAAAAAATGGTGAAAATCACGGAAAGCGAAAGGCTATAGTCCATGGTCTCGGAGGGCATGCTATAGTATGTCGTTTTTCACGATTTCAGAGGATTTGAAAAAATGGTGAAAATCACGGAAAGCGAAAGGCTATAGTCCATGGTCTCGGAGGGCATGCTATAGTATGTCGTTTTTCACGATTTCAGAGGATTTGAAAAAATGGTGAAAATCACGGAAAGCGAAAGGCTATAGTCCATGGTCTCGGAGGGCATGCTATAGTATGTCGTTTTTCACGATTTCAGAGGATTTGAAAAAATGGTGAAAATCACGGAAAGCGAAAGGCTATAGTCCATGGTCTCGGAGGGCATGCTATAGTATGTCGTTTTTCACGATTTCAGAGGATTTGAAAAAATGGTGAAAATCATGGAAAGCGAAAGGCTATAGTCCATGGTCTCGGAGGGCATGCTATAGTATGTCGTTTTTCACGATTTCAGAGGATTTGAAAAAATGGTGAAAATCATGGAAAGCGAAAGGCTATAGTCCATGGTCTCGGAGGGCATGCTATAGTATGTCGTTTTTCACGATTTCAGAGGATTTGAAAAAATGGTGAAAATCACGGAGAGCGAAAGGCTATAGTCCATGGTCTCGGAGGGCATGCTATAGTATGTCGTTTTTCACGATTTCAGAGGATTTGAAAAAATGGTGAAAATCACGGAAAGCGAAAGGCTATAGTCCATGGTCTCGGAGGGCATGCTATAGTATGTTGTTTTTCACGATTTCAGAGGGTCTGAAAAAATAGTGAAAATCACGGAAAGCGAAAGGCTATAGTCCATGGTCTCGGAGGGCATGCTATAGTATGTCGTTTTTCACGATTTCAGAGGATTTGAAAAAATGGTGAAAATCACGGAAAGCGAAAGGCTATAGTCCATGGTCTCGGAGGGCATGCTATAGTATGTCGTTTTTCACGATTTCAGAGGATTTGAAAAAATTGTGAAAATCACGGAAAGCGAAAGGCTATAGTCCATGGTCTCGGAGGGCATGCTATAGTATGTCGTTTTTCACGATTTCAGAGGATTTGAAAAAATTGTGAAAATCACGGAAAGCGAAAGGCTATAGTCCATGGTCTCGGAGGGCATGCTATAGTATGTCGTTTTTCACAATTTCAGAGGATTTGAAAAAATGGTGAAAATCACGGAAAGCGAAAGGCTATAGTCCATGGTCTCGGAGGGCATGCTATAGTATGTCGTTTTTCACGATTTCAGAGGATTTGAAAAAATGGTGAAAATCACGGAAAGCGAAAGGCTATAGTCCATGGTCTCGGAGGGCATGCTATAGTATGTCGTTTTTCACGATTTCAGAGGATTTAAAAAATGATGAAAATCACGGAAAGCGAAAGGCTATAGTCCATGGTCTCGGAGGGCATGCTATAGTATGTCGTTTTTCACGGTTTCAGAAAATCTGAAAAAATGGTGAAAAGCGAAAGGATTTAGTCCATGGTCTCGGAGGGCATGCTATAGTATGTCGTTTTTCACGATTTCAGAGGATTTGAAAAAATGGTGAAAATCACGGAAAGCGAAAGGCTATAGTCCATGGTCTCGGAGGGCATGCTATAGTATGTCGTTTTTCACTATTTCAGAGGATTTGAAAAAATTGTGGAAAATCACGGAAAGCGAAAGGCTATAGTCCATGGTCTCGGAGGGCATGCTATAGTATGTCGTTTTTCACGATTTCAGAGGATTTGAAAAAATGGTGAAAATCACGGAAAGCGAAAGGCTATAGTCCATGGTCTCGGAGGGCATGCTATAATATGTCGTTTTTCACGATTTCAGAGGATTTGAAAAAATGGTGAAAATCACGGAAAGCGAAAGGCTATAGTCCATGGTCTCGGAGGGCATGCTATAGTATGTCGTTTTTCACGATTTCAGAGGATTTGAAAAAATGGTGAAAATCATGGAAAGCGAAAGGCTATAGTCCATGGTCTCGGAGGGCATGCTATAGTATGTCGTTTTTCACGATTTCAGAGGATTTGAAAAAATGGTGAAAATCACGGAAAGCGAAAGGCTATAGTCCATGGTCTCGGAGGGCATGCTATAGTATGTCGTTTTTCACGATTTCAGAGGGTCTGAAAAAATAGTGAAAATCACGGAAAGCGAAAGGCTATAGTCCATGGTCTCGGAGGGCATGCTATAGTATGTCGTTTTTCACGATTTCAGAGGATTTGAAAAAATTGTGAAAATCACGGAAAGCGAAAGGCTATAGTCCATGGTCTCGGAGGGCATGCTATAGTATGTCGTTTTTCACGATTTCAGAGGATTTGAAAAAATGGTGAAAATCACGGAAAGCGAAAGGCTATAGTCCATGGTCTCGGAGGGCATGCTATAGTATGTCGTTTTTCACGATTTCAGAGGATTTGAAAAAATGGTGAAAATCACAGAAAGCGAAAGGCTATAATCCATGGTCTCGGAGGGCATGCTATAGTATGTCGTTTTTCACGATTTCAGAGGATTTGAAAAAATGGTGAAAATCACGGAAAGCGAAAGGCTATAGTCCATGGTCTCGGAGGGCATGCTATAGTATGTCGTTTTTCACGATTTCAGAGGGTCTGAAAAAATAGTGAAAATCACGGAAAGCGAAAGGCTATAGTCCATGGTCTCGGAGGGCATGCTATAGTATGTCGTTTTTCACGATTTCAGAGGATTTGAAAAAATTGTGAAAATCACGGAAAGCGAAAGGCTATAGTCCATGGTCTCGGAGGGCATGCTATAGTATGTCGTTTTTCACGATTTCAGAGGATTTGAAAAAATGGTGAAAATCACGGAAAGCGAAAGGCTATAGTCCATGGTCTCGGAGGGCATGCTATAGTATGTCGTTTTTCACGATTTCAGAGGATTTGAAAAAATGGTGAAAATCACGGAAAGCGAAAGGCTATAGTCCATGGTCTCGGAGGGCATGCTAGAGTATGTCGTTTTTCACGATTTCAGAGGATTTGAAAAAATGGTGAAAATCACGGAAAGCGAAAGGCTATAGTCCATGGTCTCGGAGGGCATGCTATAGTATGTCGTTTTTCACGATTTCAGAGGATTTGAAAAAATGGTGAAAATCACGGAAAGCGAAAGGCTATAGTCCATGGTCTCGGAGGGCATGCTATAGTATGTCGTTTTTCACGATTTCAGAGGATTTGAAAAAATGGTCAAAATCACGGAAAGCGAAAGGCTATAGTCCATGGTCTCGGAGGGCATGCTATAGTATGTCGTTTTTCACGATTTCAGAGGATTTGAAAAAATTGTGAAAATCACGGAAAGCGAAAGGCTATAGTCCATGGTCTCGGAGGGCATGCTATAGTATGTCGTTTTTCACGATTTCAGAGGATTTGAAAAAATTGTGAAAATCACGGAAAGCGAAAGGCTATAGTCCATGGTCTCGGAGGGCATGCTTTAGTATGTCGTTTTTCACGATTTCAGAGGATTTGAAAAAATGGTGAAAATCACGGAAAGCGAAAGGCTATAGTCCATGGTCTCGGAGGGCATGCTATAGTATGTCGTTTTTCACGATTTCAGAGGATTTGAAAAAATGGTGAAAATCACGGAAAGCGAAAGGCTATAGTCCATGGTCTCGGAGGGCATGCTATAGTATGTCGTTTTTCACGATTTCAGAGGATTTGAAAAAATGGTGAAAATCACGGAAAGCGAAAGGCTATAGTCCATGGTCTCGGAGGGCATGCTATAGTATGTCGTTTTTCACGATTTCAGAGGATTTGAAAAAATGGTGAAAATCATGGAAAGCGAAAGGCTATAGTCCATGGTCTCGGAGGGCATGCTATAGTATGTCGTTTTTCACGATTTCAGAGGATTTGAAAAAATGGTGAAAATCACGGAGAGCGAAAGGCTATAGTCCATGGTCTCGGAGGGCATGCTATAGTATGTCGTTTTTCACGATTTCAGAGGATTTGAAAAAATGGTGAAAATCACGGAAAGCGAAAGGCTATAGTCCATGGTCTCGGAGGGCATGCTATAGTATGTCGTTTTTCACGATTTCAGAGGGTCTGAAAAAATAGTGAAAATCACGGAAAGCGAAAGGCTATAGTCCATGGTCTCGGAGGGCATGCTATAGTATGTCGTTTTTCACGATTTCAGAGGATTTGAAAAAATTGTGAAAATCACGGAAAGCGAAAGGCTATAGTCCATGGTCTCGGAGGGCATGCTATAGTATGTCGTTTTTCACGATTTCAGAGGATTTGAAAAAATTGTGAAAATCACGGAAAGCGAAAGGCTATAGTCCATGGTCTCGGAGGGCATGCTATAGTATGTCGTTTTTCACAATTTCAGAGGATTTGAAAAAATGGTGAAAATCACGGAAAGCGAAAGGCTATAGTCCATGGTCTCGGAGGGCATGCTATAGTATGTCGTTTTTCACGATTTCAGAGGATTTGAAAAAATGGTGAAAATCACGGAAAGCGAAAGGCTATAGTCCATGGTCTCGGAGGGCATGCTATAGTATGTCGTTTTTCACGATTTCAGAGGATTTAAAAAAATGATGAAAATCACGGAAAGCGAAAGGCTATAGTCCATGGTCTCGGAGGGCATGCTATAGTATGTCGTTTTTCACGGTTTCAGAAAATCTGAAAAAATGGTGAAAAGCGAAAGGATTTAGTCCATGGTCTCGGAGGGCATGCTATAGTATGTCGTTTTTCACGATTTCAGAGGATTTGAAAAAATGGTGAAAATCACGGAAAGCGAAAGGCTATAGTCCATGGTCTCGGAGGGCATGCTATAGTATGTCGTTTTTCACTATTTCAGAGGATTTGAAAAAATTGTGGAAAATCACGGAAAGCGAAAGGCTATAGTCCATGGTCTCGGAGGGCATGCTATAGTATGTCGTTTTTCACGATTTCAGAGGATTTGAAAAAATGGTGAAAATCACGGAAAGCGAAAGGCTATAGTCCATGGTCTCGGAGGGCATGCTATAATATGTCGTTTTTCACGATTTCAGAGGATTTGAAAAAATGGTGAAAATCACGGAAAGCGAAAGGCTATAGTCCATGGTCTCGGAGGGCATGCTATAGTATGTCGTTTTTCACGATTTCAGAGGATTTGAAAAAATGGTGAAAATCATGGAAAGCGAAAGGCTATAGTCCATGGTCTCGGAGGGCATGCTATAGTATGTCGTTTTTCACGATTTCAGAGGATTTGAAAAAATGGTGAAAATCACGGAAAGCGAAAGGCTATAGTCCATGGTCTCGGAGGGCATGCTATAGTATGTCGTTTTTCACGATTTCAGAGGGTCTGAAAAAATTGTGAAAATCACGGAAAGCGAAAGGCTATAGTCCATGGTCTCGGAGGGCATGCTATAGTATGTCGTTTTTCACGATTTCAGAGGATTTGAAAAAATGGTGAAAATCACGGAAAGCGAAAGGCTATAGTCCATGGTCTCGGAGGGCATGCTATAGTATGTTGTTTTTCACGATTTCAGAGGATTTGAAAAAATGGTGAAAATCACGGAAAGCGAAAGGCTATAGTCCATGGTCTCGGAGGGCATGCTATAGTATGTCGTTTTTCACGATTTCAGAGGATTTGAAAAAATGGTGAAAATCACAGAAAGCGAAAGGCTATAATCCATGGTCTCGGAGGGCATGCTATAGTATGTCGTTTTTCACGATTTCAGAGGATTTGAAAAAATGGTGAAAATCACGGAAAGCGAAAGGCTATAGTCCATGGTCTCGGAGGGCATGCTATAGTATGTCGTTTTTCACGATTTCAGAGGGT
>NW_027638112.1:80583-91277 GCF_951216825.1 Electrona antarctica | reverse complement strand
CTGTACAGCAACGATATGTGTTGATGGAAGCAGTCCAGGGTCTCTCTCTCTCTCTCTCTCTCTCTCTCTCTCTCTCAGCCTCCAGGTAACATATGGTATCTTCTCAGACCACCCCCCCCCTCCGTTATGGTCCTGCTCCAAATGCTTCTCCTCGTCTTGCGCACACACACGCACGCACGCACGCACGCACGCACACTCCAACAGCTCGTAATTCCGCAGCCATGGCTCATAGACCCTGGCAGTTAATCTCTCTCTGTGTGTGTGTGTGTGTGTGTGTGTGTGTGTGTGTGTGTGTGTGTGTGTGTGTGTGTGTGTGTGTGTGTGTGTGTGTGTGTGTGTGTGTGTGTGTGTGTGTGTGTGTGTGTGTGTGTGTGCGCGCGCGCGCCGCGTGCGTACAGTAATTAAATATTGGCCAGACTGTAGCCGTATTCCCCCAACAGGTATGAGAGGGTGTGTGTGTGGGGGGGGGGTGTTGTGTGTGTGTGTGTGGGGGGGTGTTGTGTGTGTGTGTGTGTGGGGGGGGGTGTTGTGTGGGTGGGGGGGGGGGGGGCGGTGTTGTGTGTGTGTGTCTCTGACTGTCGAAGTGAGAGGTGTTTCTGAGCTCCTGAGCTCTTGGATTCCTGGAATACTTTTTAAAGACTTTTGTGAAATACTTTTAACACTTTTCACAAAGACCAAAAAGGATCTACCAAGGACAACAAGGAATAAAACAACTTTTTACCACTCAACAAAACATTTGGAGTTAAAACTTGCTCTTTACCAGAAAAGACACACAAAGAACTTGAGTAAGTACGCCTGCAGTTTGGAGATACATTGCAGAACTCTAGAGACATTGAAGTGTAGTAAGACCATTGAACGGTTTGAACATTTAAACACATATACTAGTAGTAGTAGCAGTAGCAGTAGTAGCATAACAAAGGAAAGTACCGGGGGAGGGGTGTTAGACAGGGGCCAGGTAGATAGGTGTTAGACAGGGGCCAGGTAGATAGGTGTTAGACAGGGGCCAGGTAGATAGGTGTGAAGCTAGGTGAGCTAGGTGTGAGCCTGAACAATGGAAACCAACTGACCCATTAGCTACAGCACACACACCCACAACACCAATATCAATTGAATATCCAATCACAGCAAAGTCCAAAAAAGAAAAAGATATTTACAAGACTGAACTCCTCACAAATAACATAGACACTTTATGCAGACCTTGACACAAAGAAGGTTGTAACAAACCTAATATTTTTCACACATCTCAGGCATGCATTGAAGCCACACAAGAGCACTACACAGAGATAAAAAAGGGACCGCTGACTGAGGGATGTAGCCTTAAAATGCACTCAGAGGAAGGAAACACCACTGTAAGCATTTTCAACTCTGGAAGAGTAACAATCCAGGGGAATAGAACACCCATAGAGAATGACTTCACCAAAATCAGGGAGATGGCACAAGAAAAGTACACTCCAAACAGTATAGACATAGACACAACAACACATACAGCCACAGTAGAGAGTGCACCCCCACCAATCAGTGCCACAAAAGGTCACACCATAGAGCCAAACCTGCTTACCAAGTTGGCTGAACACCCAACCCTGCACAAGGGAAGCCTACACGACCAGGTACACAGTCCGCAAGGCTGAAATTACAACTTTTGCAAAGAGCCTGAAGGACATCGCACTCGACCGCGACTATCCTACAGACGCAACACCCAACAAACGCAACCATCGTGGACAACATCCTACACCCAGAGGACACCGCACTGCACACAGAGGACGCTCTATTAGACACCACCCCTATACACCTAGCAGACTCTCCTAGACACCCCTCTGCTCCACCCAGACCTCATACCACACAACAGGGTGGCCCACCCACACCCCTGATGCCTATCCTCACTGCTCCACCCAGACCTCATGCCACATACAGCTCACCCACACCACTGATGTCCATCCCATACACTCTTGCATCAGCCTCACCACCGCCCACTCTCCCCCTGCAACCATACACATACGCACAGGCGGTGACCAAAGCCATCCCCAGCACACACAGCATCGAGCAGATGTTCAGGGAATTCTACACAGCATGGGCCCAGGGCAGAACCCCTGGAATGTAAAAACAATGTGAACAATGGAGTACAAATCACTCACTATATCATCCTGGAATATACAAGGTTTGAGGTCGACTGCCCTTGGCATCAAGAGCAGAACCCCAGACTTTGCCCAA
Source organism: Electrona antarctica (assembly GCF_951216825.1). Classification (NCBI taxonomy): domain Eukaryota; kingdom Metazoa; phylum Chordata; class Actinopteri; order Myctophiformes; family Myctophidae; genus Electrona; species Electrona antarctica. The sequence continues at coordinate 89,069 of NW_027638112.1, read as the reverse complement.
GAGATTGCAAACATAGACATCATTGTCCTACAAGAGACATGGCACAGAGGGGAGGCTGTCCTACTGGCTACAGAGAACTTGTGGTACCATCTACAAAGCTGGCAGGAGTCACCCAGGGAAGGGACTCTGGAGGTATGCTAATATGGTACAAATCAGAACTAATCCACTCCATTAAGCTAGTCAAAACTGGAACTTCTTCCATCTGGCTAGAAATAAACAAGGAACTCACCACAACCGAAAAGAATGTCTACCTGTGTGCCACCTACATCCCCCCAATTGAATCCCCTTACTTTACAGAGGACTTTTTCCCCCAAAGAGATCAACATGTTAGAAACCAACTGCAAGATATTGAGGATTCCATACAGACAAACAGCTTCTGGGAAAACTGGAACAGACTTAATAAGCTAAAACAGGACGAACTACCCATCCAAAATGGAGATATATGGGTGAACCATTTCTCTAGCCTCTTTGGCCCAATCGAGAAGAACAAAGAGCAAAAACAAATAAAAGATAAACTACAAAACCTAGAGTCAGCCATAAAAGACTACCAGAATCCACTAGATTCCCAAATCAACCTAAAAGAACTACAAGACAAAATAAAAACACTTAAAACCAAGAAGGCCTGTGGGGCAGACGGTATTCTAAATGAAATGATAAAATTCACCGACCTCAAATTCCAACTGGCCATACTAAAACTCCTAAATATCGTGCTCAGCTCTGGGACCTTCCCCAGCACATGGCACCAAGGGCTGATAACGCCACTCCACAAAAGTGGAGACAAATATGACCCAAATAACTACCGCGGGATCTGTGTAAACAGCAACCTCGGAAAGATCCTCTGCATGATCCTCAACCACAGAATTCTAAACTTCCTCACAGAAAGCAATGTCCTGAGCAAATCATAAATTGGCTTTCTACCAAAATATCGCACAACAGACCACATTTACACTCTAAACACCCTAATTGACAACCAAATAAACAAAAACAAAAGCAAATTATTCTCATGCTTTGTCGACTTCAAAAAAGCATTCGATTAAATTTGGCATGAGGGTCTGATGTACAAACTGTTGGAAAGTGGCATTGGGGGGAAAACCTATGACATCATAAAATCAATGTACACTAACAACAAATGCGCAGTTAAAATAGGCGAAAAGCACACAGACTTTTTCCCCCAAAGCCGAGGAGTTAGACAGGGATGCAGCCTGAGTCCAACACTCTTCAACATATATATCAACGAATTAGCAAAAACGTTAGAACAGTCTACAGCTCCAGGCATCCTCTTGGCAAACACAGAAATCAAATGCTTACTTTTCGCAGACGACCTGCTGCTGCTGTCTCCAACCAAGGAAGGACTACAGCAGCAACTTGATCTCCTACACAAATTCTCCCAGACATGGGCCCTGACATTGAACCTAGACTAAAATCATGATATTTCAAAAAAGATCCAGCCGCCAAAACCATCAATTTTTCCTAAATACAATCCCACTAGAACAAACAAAAGACTATACCTACCTTGGCCTAAACATCAGCAGCACAGGGAACTACAACCAAGCTGTAAAGGACCTGAGAGACAAGGCAAGAAGGGTATTCTATGCTATCAAAAGAAACATCAAAATAGACATCCCAATAAAAACCTGGCTTAAAATACTGGACTCTGTGATAGAACCAATTTCCCTCTATGGTTGTGAGATCTGGGGACCATTAACAAACCATGACCTTGAAAAATGTGATAAACACCAAACCGAGACCCTACACACAGAATTCTGCAAATCCATTATCCGTACCCAGCGAAAAACACCAAATAATGAATGCAGGGCAGAATTAGGACCACTCATAATCAAAATAAAAAAGAGAGCACTTAAGTTCTACAACCACCTAAAAGAAAGCGACCTAGATGCACTCCATAACAAGGCACTCACACACAGCGAAACTCTAGAGAGATGCCCCCTCAGCCAGCTGGCCCTGGAACTCCGGGCACAAACACAAACAGAGCCACGAGATAGAAAACCCATTGGACTAAACCAAATTATAAAACAGCAAAAGGAAAACTACCTGACACATTGGAAAGAAGCAACACAAAAGCAGAGTAAACTAGAATGCTATCTGGCCCTAAACAGAGAATACGCAGTGGCAGAATACCTGAGCACCGTGACCGACCCAAAACAAACAGAATACCTGAGCACCGTGACCGACCCAAAACAATACCTGAGCACCGTGACCGACCCAAAACAAACAGAATACCTGAGCACCGTGACCGACCCAAAACAATACCTGAGCACCGTGACCGACCCAAAACAGAATACCTGAGCACCGTGACCGACCCAAAACAGAATACCTGAGCACCGTGACCGACCCAAAACAGAATACCTGAGCACCGTGACCGACCCAAAACAATACCTGAGCACCGTGACCGACCCAAAACAGAATACCTGAGCACCGTGACCGACCCAAAACAATACCTGAGCACCGTGACCGACCCAAAACAATACCTGAGCACCGTGACCGACCCAAAACAATACCTGAGCACCGTGACCGACCCAAAACAATACCTGAGCACCGTGACCGACCCAAAACAGAATACCTGAGCACCGTGACCGACCCAAAACAATACCTGAGCACCGTGACCGACCCAAAACAATACCTGAGCACCGTGACCGACCCAAAACAGAATACCTGAGCACCACGACCGACCCAAAACAATACCTGAGCACCGTGACCGACCCAAAACAAACAGAATACCTGAGCACCGTGACCGACCCAAAACAATACCTGAGCACCGTGACCGACCCAAAACAATACCTGAGCACCGTGACCGACCCAAAACAGAATACCTGAGCACCGTGACCGACCCAAAACAATACCTGAGCACCGTGACCGACCCAAAACAATACCTGAGCACCGTGACCGACCCAAAACAATACCTGAGCACCGTGACCGACCCAAAACAATACCTGAGCACCGTGACCGACCCAAAACAATACCTGAGCACCGTGACCGACCCAAAACAATACCTGAGCACCATGACCGACCCAAAACAATACCTGAGCACCGTGACCGACCCAAAACAATACCTGAGCACCGTGACCGACCCAAAACAATACCTGAGCACCGTGACCGACCCAAAACAATACCTGAGCACCGTGACCGACCCAAAACAATACCTGAGCACCGTGACCGACCCAAAACAATACCTGAGCACCGTGACCGACCCAAAACAGAATACCTGAGCACCGTGACCGACCCAAAACAGAATACCTGAGCACCGTGACCGACCCAAAACAGAATACCTGAGCACCGTGACCGACCCAAAACAATACCTGAGCACCGTGACCGACCCAAAACAATACCTGAGCACCGTGACCGACCCAAAACAATACCTGAGCACCGTGACCGACCCAAAACAATACCTGAGCACCGTGACCGACCCAAAACAGAATACCTGAGCACCACGACCGACCCAAAACAATACCTGAGCACCACGACCGACCCAAAACAATACCTGAGCACCGTGACCGACCCAAAACAGAATACCTGAGCACCACGACCGACCCAAAACAATACCTGAGCACCGTGACCGACCCAAAACAAACAGAATACCTGAGCACCGTGACCGACCCAAAACAATACCTGAGCACCGTGACCGACCCAAAACAATACCTGAGCACCGTGACCGACCCAAAACAGAATACCTGAGCACCGTGACCGACCCAAAACAATACCTGAGCACCGTGACCGACCCAAAACAATACCTGAGCACCGTGACCGACCCAAAACAATACCTGAGCACCGTGACCGACCCAAAACAATACCTGAGCACCGTGACCGACCCAAAACAATACCTGAGCACCGTGACCGACCCAAAACAATACCTGAGCACCGTGACCGACCCAAAACAATACCTGAGCACCGTGACCGACCCAAAACAATACCTGAGCACCGTGACCGACCCAAAACAGAATACCTGAGCACCGTGACCGACCCAAAACAGAATACCTGAGCACCGTGACCGACCCAAAACAGAATACCTGAGCACCGTGACCGACCCAAAACAATACCTGAGCACCGTGACCGACCCAAAACAATACCTGAGCACCGTGACCGACCCAAAACAATACCTGAGCACCGTGACCGACCCAAAACAATACCTGAGCACCGTGACCGACCCAAAACAGAATACCTGAGCACCGTGACCGACCCAAAACAATACCTGAGCACCACGACCGACCCAAAACAATACCTGAGCACCGTGACCGACCCAAAACAATACCTGAGCACCGTGACCGACCCAAAACAGAATACCTGAGCACCGTGACCGACCCAAAACAGAATACCTGAGCACCGTGACCGACCCAAAACAGAATACCTGAGCACCGTGACCGACCCAAAACAATACCTGAGCACCGTGACCGACCCAAAACAATACCTGAGCACCGTGACCGACCCAAAACAATACCTGAGCACCGTGACCGACCCAAAACAATACCTGAGCACCGTGACCGACCCAAAACAATACCTGAGCACCGTGACCGACCCAAAACAATACCTGAGCACCGTGACCGACCCAAAACAATACCTGAGCACCGTGACCGACCCAAAACAATACCTGAGCACCGTGACCGACCCAAAACAAACAGAATACCTGAGCACCGTGACCGACCCAAAACAGAATACCTGAGCACCGTGACCGACCCAAAACAATACCTGAGCACCGTGACCGACCCAAAACAATACCTGAGCACCGTGACCGACCCAAAACAATACCTGAGCACCGTGACCGACCCAAAACAGAATACCTGAGCACCGTGACCGACCCAAAACAGAATACCTGAGCACCGTGACCGACCCAAAACAGAATACCTGAGCACCGTGACCGACCCAAAACAATACCTGAGCACCGTGACCGACCCAAAACAATACCTGAGCACCGTGACCGACCCAAAACAATACCTGAGCACCGTGACCGACCCAAAACAATACCTGAGCACCGTGACCGACCCAAAACAGAATACCTGAGCACCACGACCGACCCAAAACAATACCTGAGCACCACGACCGACCCAAAACAATACCTGAGCACCGTGACCGACCCAAAACAGAATACCTGAGCACCACGACCGACCCAAAACAATACCTGAGCACCGTGACCGACCCAAAACAAACAGAATACCTGAGCACCGTGACCGACCCAAAACAATACCTGAGCACCGTGACCGACCCAAAACAATACCTGAGCACCGTGACCGACCCAAAACAGAATACCTGAGCACCGTGACCGACCCAAAACAATACCTGAGCACCGTGACCGACCCAAAACAATACCTGAGCACCGTGACCGACCCAAAACAATACCTGAGCACCGTGACCGACCCAAAACAATACCTGAGCACCGTGACCGACCCAAAACAATACCTGAGCACCGTGACCGACCCAAAACAATACCTGAGCACCGTGACCGACCCAAAACAATACCTGAGCACCGTGACCGACCCAAAACAATACCTGAGCACCGTGACCGACCCAAAACAGAATACCTGAGCACCGTGACCGACCCAAAACAGAATACCTGAGCACCGTGACCGACCCAAAACAGAATACCTGAGCACCGTGACCGACCCAAAACAATACCTGAGCACCGTGACCGACCCAAAACAATACCTGAGCACCGTGACCGACCCAAAACAATACCTGAGCACCGTGACCGACCCAAAACAATACCTGAGCACCGTGACCGACCCAAAACAGAATACCTGAGCACCGTGACCGACCCAAAACAATACCTGAGCACCACGACCGACCCAAAACAATACCTGAGCACCGTGACCGACCCAAAACAATACCTGAGCACCGTGACCGACCCAAAACAGAATACCTGAGCACCGTGACCGACCCAAAACAGAATACCTGAGCACCGTGACCGACCCAAAACAGAATACCTGAGCACCGTGACCGACCCAAAACAATACCTGAGCACCGTGACCGACCCAAAACAATACCTGAGCACCGTGACCGACCCAAAACAATACCTGAGCACCGTGACCGACCCAAAACAATACCTGAGCACCGTGACCGACCCAAAACAATACCTGAGCACCGTGACCGACCCAAAACAATACCTGAGCACCGTGACCGACCCAAAACAATACCTGAGCACCGTGACCGACCCAAAACAATACCTGAGCACCGTGACCGACCCAAAACAAACAGAATACCTGAGCACCGTGACCGACCCAAAACAGAATACCTGAGCACCACGACCGACCCAAAACAATACCTGAGCACCGTGACCGACCCAAAACAAAGACCTGAGCACCGTGACCGACCCAAAACAATACCTGAGCACCGTGACCGACCCAAAACAATACCTGAGCACCGTGACCGACCCAAAACAATACCTGAGCACCGTGACCGACCCAAAACAATACCTGAGCACCGTGACCGACCCAAAACAATACCTGAGCACCGTGACCGACCCAAAACAATACCTGAGCACCGTGACCGACCCAAAACAAACAGAATACCTGAGCACCGTGACCGACCCAAAACAGAATACCTGAGCACCACGACCGACCCAAAACAATACCTGAGCACCACGACCGACCCAAAACAATACCTGAGCACCGTGACCGACCCAAAACAATACCTGAGCACCGTGACCGACCCAAAACAAAGACCTGAGCACCGTGACCGACCCAAAACAATACCTGAGCACCGTGACCGACCCAAAACAAACAGAATACCTGAGCACCGTGACCGACCCAAAACAGAATACCTGAGCACCGTGACCGACCCAAAACAGAATACCTGAGCACCGTGACCGACCCAAAACAGAATACCTGAGCACCGTGACCGACCCAAAACAATACCTGAGCACCGTGACCGACCCAAAACAGAATACCTGAGCACCGTGACCGACCCAAAACAGAATACCTGAGCACCGTGACCGACCCAAAACAATACCTGAGCACCGTGACCGACCCAAAACAGAATACCTGAGCACCGTGACCGACCCAAAACAATACCTGAGCACCGTGACCGACCCAAAACAATACCTGAGCACCGTGACCGACCCAAAACAAACAGAATACCTGAGCACCGTGACCGACCCAAAACAAACAGAATACCTGAGCACCGTGACCGACCCAAAACAAACAGAATACCTGAGCACCGTGACCGACCCAAAACAAACAGATACCTGAGCACCGTGACCGACCCAAAACAATACCTGAGCACCACGACCGACCCAAAACAATACCTGAGCACCGTGACCGACCCAAAACAATACCTGAGCACCGTGACCGACCCAAAACAATACCTGAGCACCGTGACCGACCCAAAACAATACCTGAGCACCGTGACCGACCCAAAACAATACCTGAGCACCGTGACCGACCCAAAACAATACCTGAGCACCGTGACCGACCCAAAACAGAATACCTGAGCACCGTGACCGACCCAAAACAATACCTGAGCACCGTGACCGACCCAAAACAATACCTGAGCACCGTGACCGACCCAAAACAATACCTGAGCACCGTGACCGACCCAAAACAAACAGAATACCTGAGCACCGTGACCGACCCAAAACAATACCTGAGCACCGTGACCGACCCAAAACAATACCTGAGCACCGTGACCGACCCAAAACAGAATACCTGAGCACCACGACCGACCCAAAACAATACCTGAGCACCGTGACCGACCCAAAACAATACCTGAGCACCGTGACCGACCCAAAACAATACCTGAGCACCACGACCGACCCAAAACAATACCTGAGCACCGTGACCGACCCAAAACAATACCTGAGCACCGTGACCGACCCAAAACAATACCTGAGCACCGTGACCGACCCAAAACAAAGACCTGAGCACCGTGACCGACCCAAAACAATACCTGAGCACCGTGACCGACCCAAAACAAACAGAATACCTGAGCACCGTGACCGACCCAAAACAGAATACCTGAGCACCGTGACCGACCCAAAACAGAATACCTGAGCACCGTGACCGACCCAAAACAGAATACCTGAGCACCGTGACCGACCCAAAACAATACCTGAGCACCGTGACCGACCCAAAACAGAATACCTGAGCACCGTGACCGACCCAAAACAGAATACCTGAGCACCGTGACCGACCCAAAACAATACCTGAGCACCGTGACCGACCCAAAACAGAATACCTGAGCACCGTGACCGACCCAAAACAATACCTGAGCACCGTGACCGACCCAAAACAATACCTGAGCACCGTGACCGACCCAAAACAAACAGAATACCTGAGCACCGTGACCGACCCAAAACAATACCTGAGCACCGTGACCGACCCAAAACAATACCTGAGCACCGTGACCGACCCAAAACAATACCTGAGCACCGTGACCGACCCAAAACAAACAGAATACCTGAGCACCGTGACCGACCCAAAACAATACCTGAGCACCACGACCGACCCAAAACAATACCTGAGCACCGTGACCGACCCAAA
>NW_027638112.1:63083-75583 GCF_951216825.1 Electrona antarctica | reverse complement strand
GATTCTAATCCACAAACTTCCAAGGCACTAATACCATGGGTCATAAAATGTTTTACAATTAATAAAGTTGTTTCTTTTGCATTATTGCGAACGCAGTGAGCATTTACTATGAGACCCAGCAGATCACGTCTGTCTGTGTGTGTGTGTGTGTGTCTGTGTGTCACGCTGTAACACCACCCGCCCACCACCAGAGGGCGCAGCTGTATCACACACAAAAACACACACACACACACATGCACGCACGCACGCACACACACACACGCACGCACGCACGCACGCACGTACACACACACACACACACAAAAAACTTAACTTAAAAAAAACTTAACTTAAAAAAAAACTTACCTTAAAAAAAAAAAAAATTAAAAAGGAAAAACGCACACACACAAAAAACTTAACTTAAAAAAACTTAACTTAAAAAAAAAATTAACTTAAAAAAAAACGTAACTTAAAAAAAAAACTTAAAAAGGAAAAACGCACACACAAAAAACTTAACTTAAAAAAAAACTTAACTTAAAAAAAAAACTTAAAAAGGAAAAACGCACACACAAAAAAATTAACTTAAAAAAAAACTTAACTTAAAAAAAACTTAACTTAAAAAAAACTTAACTGGAAACCTTTAGCTGCTTAACGACGACACTGTCGATACTAGCCCAAAACAATAGTGTGCACCCCTGTACATGACGTTAGCTAAGCAGTCACAGTCTGTTACTGCTGCTTAACAAACACTGTCGATACTAGCCCAAAATAAAAACAATAGTGTGAACCTTTACTGCTGCTGAACGAACAAACTGTCGATACTAGCCCAAAATATCCCCTAGCTAAGCAGTCACAGTCTGTTACTGCTGCTTAACAACAACACTGTCTGTAACTAGGTGTACTAGTGTGTGTATGGGCTAAACCTTTACTGCTGCTGAACGACGACACTGTCGATACTAGCCCAAAATAATACTGTAAACCTTTAGCTGCTTAACGACGACACTGTCGATACTAGCCCAAAACAATAGTGTGCACCCCTGTACATGACGTTAGCTAAGCAGTCAGTCTGGTTTACTGCTGCTTAACAAACACTGTCGATACTAGCCCAAAATAAAAACAATAGTGTGAACCTTCACTGCTGCTGAACGAACAAACTGTCGATACTAGCCCAAAATATCCCCTAGCTAAGCAGTCACAGTCTGTTACTGCTGCTTAACAACAACACTGTCTGTAACTAGGTGTACTAGTGTGTGTATGGGCTAAACCTTTACTGCTGCTGAACGACGACACTGTCGATACTAGCCCAAAATAATACTGTAAACCTTTAGCTGCTTAACGACGACACTGTCGATACTAGCCCAAAACAATAGTGTGCACCCCTGTACATGACGTTAGCTAAGCAGTCAGTCTGGTTTACTGCTGCTTAACAAACACTGTCGATACTAGCCCAAAATAAAAACAATAGTGTGAACCTTCACTGCTGCTGAACGAACAAACTGTCGATACTAGCCCAAAATATCCCCTAGCTAAGCAGTCACAGTCTGTTACTGCTGCTTAACAACAACACTGTCTGTAACTAGGTGTACTAGTGTGTGTATGGGCTAAACCTTTACTGCTGCTGAACGACGACACTGTCGATACTAGCCCAAAATAAAAATAATAGTGTGAACCTTTACTGCTGCTTACCAACAACACTGTCTGTAACTAGGTGTACTAGTGTGTGTATGGGCTAAACCTTTACTGCTGCTGAACGACGACACTGTCGATACTAGCACAAAATATGGAGATAGACTCTACTATATCAAATAAATCTGTATACAACACAATTTCCATGATTTCAGGGAGGTAGGGAAATAATACATTCACTGTTAACTACATTAACACTAAGCAGGGGCGAGTTGGTAAAGGGGTGAATCAGTTCTACTACCCCAGCAAGCATTTCAACATATCTATTGCCACTTCTACTCTACTGCATTTAACATCGACATCGACATGTCACAGCACCAGCCCTCCACCAGCACATCACCATCAAACAGCCAAATACCCTCATGTGCAGATAGGCCAGAGGAGAGTAAAGAAGATCGTCGCCGACGTCTCGCCAGGGAACGGAAGCAGCGTCAACGCAAAAAACACACAGACGAAAGCCTCGCCCAGCTGCGCCAACAAAATGCTGAGATGATGCAGCAGCACCGCCAACAACTGGATGAGGACAGCCGGGCCCAGCTGCGGCAACGAGATGCTGAGATGAAGCAGCAGCACCGCCAACGACTGGATGAGGACAGCCGGGCCCAGCTGCGGGAACAAAATGCTGAGAGGATGCAGCAGCAACGCCAACAACTGGATGAGGACAGCCGGGCCCAGCTGCGGGAACAAAATGCTGAGAGGATGCAGCAGCAACGCCAACAACTGGATGAGGACAGCCGGGTCCAGCTGCGGGAACAAAATGCTGAGAGGATGCAGCAGCAACGCCAACAACTGGATGAGGACAGCCGGGCCCAGCTGCGGGAACAAAATGCTGAGAGGATGCAGCAGCAACGCCAACAACTGGATGAGGACAGCCGGGCCCAGCTGCGGCAACGAGATGCTGAGATGAAGCAGCAGCACCGCCAACGACTGGATGAGGACAGCCGGGTCCAGCTGCGGCAGCGAGATGCTCTGCAGCACCAGCGGTCAAGAGCCGCACCAACTCCTCCCACACCTCAGCAGGAGTTCATAGAAAGTGAACGCAAACTGACACTTCAAGAGTGTGCCTGCTGTCACCGCAAACGCCTGACGCTCATGCTCAACCGCCAAGGCCTTTGCCTCAGCTGCCACTCTGACAAGCAGCACCCAAAAAAATGGAGTGCCGACAACGGCATGCAGCCAGACGCACACGTGCCCTCTGAGCTCTCTGACCTTACCTTCTTGGAAGAAATGCTCATTGCACGTTACTTACCCTGCATGTATGTGTGTCGCCTACGTGCTGGTGGACAGTTCGGATACCGAAATCACGTCATCGCCTTTCAACAGGACATTCAGACCTTGGTAGACGACCTTCCTCGGACTCCACGTGAAGCCAACATACTCATCGTGCGGAGGCAGGGCATCAACAACACGCACAAGGACTTCAGAGTTCGTGGACAACGCATCCTCTCCGCCTTGACATGGTTGAAGACCAACAATCCATTGTATGCCGACATTAACATCCAGGACGACGTCATCGCACAACTACCCGAAGACGGGGTGCCCACCGAGCTACAGGAGATTGTGCACGACAATGAAGACGAAAACGTGGAACCACAGCTTGACGAGTCGCGCGAGGTCCAACAGGGAGACACTGTCGTCACCGGCTTGACGGATGAGGTAGATCCACGGGTTGAGGCGGCCAAAGTACGAGCCGCTGTTCATCAATGGCCCACACGCGGACAGGAACCTGCTTCTGAGTACAACACCCCTGGCCTCTGGAGCATGTCTTACCCAACGTTATTCCCCACAGGCCGTGCCGACATTAGCAATGTCGGTAGTAACAACATAGTCCGAGATGTGTCTTTGGCCGATTGGGCCCAATTCTTAATGAGCTGGAAGGACGGTCGTTTCGCCAAGCATCCACGGTGGCGCTACCACGTCTTTAACATGCTGCAGAGACGTCGTGCACGCATGACCGGTAAAGTGTTTGTGAACCATGCAGACGGCCAAGCCGACATGACGCTCAACCAGCTCATCGACCTTCTAGACCAAGGTGACAGAGCAACCTGTCATAGGTTGCACCACTTTGCCTCACACTTGCGCGGCACACCCGCTTGGAAACGTGCACGACGCTCTGAACTACTAGACATGCTAGATGCCAAGGGCCTGCCGCATTTCTTTGTGACTTGGAGTTCAGCAGACGTCCAGTGGGACCTCCTACAGCATGTACTGCTGCAGTCAGAGGGGAAGCCGCCGGACCACCCCATTGACGACAATGGACGAAATCGGCGCGTTAACGAAAACCCTGCATTGGTCAATGAGTGGTTCCTTGAACGGCTGCAAATTTTCATGGCGACCATCGGCAAGAAGGGCTTCAAAATTGACGAACATTGGATAATTTTCGAATGGCAAGGACGCGGTTCAATCCATGCCCATGCGGTCATCTGGCTGGAGCCGGGCCAATGCCCATTCGATGATGTGCAGGCTGTCGTCACTGATCCTACCCGCCAGGCTGACCAGCAGCTGCTACTGGACTTTTATGACCAGTTCTGCAGTGCATGGAACCCCGTGTCCTGGTCACGGGATCAGCTCCAGATCATGCTCTCCAACCCGAAGCTTTTTCCAGACATGGCCAACCCTCCCCTGCCTCTGCCACCTAACATCGAACACCCCTGCAGGAAACAATTTGACCCGGATCAACCAAGTAACCTTGCTGCCTTGGCCAATTTCACAAATAGACATAAGAATTGTTCTACACAAACCTGTCTAAAAAAGAAACATGGCCAATACCAATGCAAGGCGGGAGCACCATGGCCGATGGCTGCCAAGTCAGACTTTTCAGATAAGGGAAGGGCCCCTGGCGATTTTGTATATGTCCCTGCAAGAAACGACCCCCTGATGAACACCTACCCCGTGAAGGATCAGGCCTATGAATGCTGGCGCGCAAACATGGATATAAAACCCGTCCTCAGCCACTACGCAATGGTAACGTACCTCACTAAGTACTGCACCAAAGCCGAGCCGCCGTCTCAGACGCTGAAGGTGGTGGCGGAGGCCTTGCAAAAACAGGAAAACGCTACCTCTGCTGACGCCTACACCAGGGTGCTGGTAGGATCTGTTGGCGACAGAGACTACACCGCCCAAGAGGTGGCACACCACCTCCTCGCCTTACCCGCATACCTGTGCTCACGATCCTTCCAAATCGCTAGCCTCACCGGAAGCAAGGAGTGGAGTGTGCAGGACAGCAAGGTCAAGAAGTCACACTGGGAAATATACGTGGAACGACCCCAAAAAGAAGAACTTGAAAACCTGTCTTTCAGGACATTCACAGAACGATGCAATTTCACCAAGGGCAAGTACGTGACACGTCGCAAGGAAGTCATCCCACGAATTTTCCCCAGAATCTTCTGCGGCAGCAGCCTTGATGAGAAGTTTGAGGAATGGTGTCGTCTACAAATGATGGTGAATATACCCTGCCGCAACGAAGCCAACCTCCTTGGCAATCATGGGTCCTGGCAACAAGCCCTGAAACACGCCGTGGAAAACGGATCCGCCCCAGACCGCGTCGCATCAGATTTCAACCGCTTAACAACAAATGCAGAACCTGAACACGCCCCACAACACTCTGACAGCTCAAGTGACGAGGACGAATTGCCAGAAGAGTTTCGAGATGATTGGATGCACGCGGCTGCGGTTCACACAGAATTCGCAGAACAACAAGACAGCGGACCACAGTTCGATCCAAGCCAATGTTGGCAGGAGCTGCGTGACAAAGGGTTCTCCGAACAGACGCTGCAAGATGCCAAGGATTTTGTGCAACAAAACAAAGCCGAGTACCAGCTGGCTCATGTCAATTACGACGACGCAGACACGACCAGGCTCAACGAGCGCCAGCAATTGGCATTCAACAGCCTGTGCCAGGCTGTCCACGATGCCATGCTCAATGGGCCACAGCGCCGCACAACACGCATGTTCATCTGTGGCACCGCTGGCACAGGCAAATCCTACATTATCAAATGCTTGGTAAACCATTGTCGCACAGTGTATGGAGAACAAGACGCCACAGCTGCAATCAGATTGGCTGCTCCCACTGGCACAGCTGCTTTTAACATCGCAGGGGTCACATTGCACTCACTCTTGAACCTGCCAGTGCCTCTGTGCAACACTCTGCCACAGATGCCACCCGAAGCCCTTGGCAACCTGCAGGCAAAGCTGCAGGACCTGAAGGTGCTAGTCATTGACGAAATGAGCATGGTGGGCCGCCGATGCCTTGGTGCCATTGATGCGCGCCTGCGACAGATCTTCCCAGAACGCAATCAGGAATGGTTCGGAGGAGTTTCCGTCGTGCTCATGGGAGATTTTGGACAGTTACCACCTGTCATGGATCTACCTATGTATGCCAAGGCCGCAGCGCAAGGATTGAGCGGTGCAGGAAAGAAAGTCTTTGCTGCCTTTACGCAGGCCATCGTTCTCCAGAAGGTGGAGCGCATCGCTGCCGACACACCAAACATGAAACAGTTCACAGACATTCTTGACCGACTTCGAAAAGGCCAAGTCACACGAGCTGATTGGCAGTTCCTCATCAGCCGATCCTTCCACACGCTGAATACTGAGGAAAAAGACAGCTTCAAGGACGCGCAAATCCTCGTCAGCACACACCAAGCTGAGGAAGTAATCAACAACGATAAACTTCGCAGCTTACCTGACGCAAAGGTCAGCATACATGCGGTCAATGCAGGTCCAAATGCCAAGAATGCCAAGACTGAGGATGCAGGGGGCCTGCAGAATGTGTTACGGCTGGCAAAGGGGGCCCGTGTCATGCTGCGGCAAAATCTCTGGGTGGAGGCTGGCTTGACTAACGGAGCCTTGGGGACAATCAGAGGGGTCCTCTACGATCCCAACGGGGCACAGCCACCCGCCCTGCCTTTGGCTGTCCTCGTCACATTTGACATCTACAAAGGGCCAACCTTCCTGCCAGACATTCTGCCAAACCGCACCGTACCAATTCCCCCTCTGACACGCAAATGGATTAAAGGAGAGAAGGTGTGCACACGTACGCAGCTTCCCCTTTGTTTATCCTTTGCCGTTACCATCCACAAAAGCCAAGGATGGACTAGAGAGAAGGTCATGCTAGACATCGGAGCCTCAGAACATTCTTTGGGCATTACTTTTGTGGGCTGCTCCCGAGTCACGTCTCCCCAAGGCCTGTGCCTGCGACCAGCAGACATTCAGGCCAATACATGGACCCGGTTTGAAAAAATCAACAAAGCCAAGGGTCATGATGAACGCAGGAACGTGGACAAGGCCTTACTTCGAATGCACAACAAGCTGGCACATGCCAACGAACAAGCATAACTACATTTTCCGTAGACCCTCTCACTCCCACCTACTACACAAGCTGTATCACAAAAAAAAAAGTATAAAACAAAGACACAAAAAATGAATAAAAAAAACGTATAAAACAAAGACAAAAAAAATAATAAATAAATAAACCCTAATAAAAAATAAAAAATAAAAAAATATATATATATATATATATATATATATATATATATATATATATATATATATATTATGGGGCTAGCGGTGCTGAGCCTTCTCGTGGCGGCCCTGTTTTCACTAATTTCACAGTACCACACACTTTTCAATAATTCGTAATTTATTCTAATTGTTATTGCAATTTACGATCTGCGTTCGCTTCACGCGTTCGCGCGTCTTACTTGTTTATATTATATCTATGTTGGTTTAGTCTATCTGCTATTGTGTTCCTAGTTTCACCCACATATTGTAGGTTGCACTTGTTGCATGTAATTATATAGACACAGTTACTAGTATTAGCCTGTATGATTTGTTTTATTCCCACCATTCTCATTGTGGTTCTATTTTTCACCTGTTGTTTAGGTCTGAAGTAATCTGTTTTCTTGCGTATCGGTCTGTCTGTCTCCTTTAGTTTGCTATGTACAAGGTAATCTTTCAAGTTTTTGTTCTTCCTATATGCTGGTATAATTTTGTATCCGTTAAGTAGGTCATCCGTCCTATTTGCAAAGTTCCTCTTTATTTTCATGTTTGTTAATCTGCTTAGTGTCGAATAGGTAGTAACTAAGGCTAGTTTGGGACTCTGGTCCCTTTCTTTCACCTCTAGAAATGTGTCATGTGTTTTTCTAAGGAAGGTTCTTGTGTAACCCCGTTTTCGTAAGGCGTTAAATAGAGTTTGACATGCTATTTTAAAATCACTTTGTTGTGTGCAGATTCTGTGGAATCTCAACAGCTG
The DNA here is from genome assembly GCF_951216825.1 of Electrona antarctica. Lineage (NCBI taxonomy): Eukaryota > Metazoa > Chordata > Actinopteri > Myctophiformes > Myctophidae > Electrona > Electrona antarctica. Next base: position 67,668 of record NW_027638112.1, on the reverse strand, counting down.
TGATTTGACTATGCCTCTGTAAGTGTGTGGTGGATGAAAGGAGGTTTTATGTAGGAGAGCGTGTGTGTCGGTTTCTTTAAAATACACTTTGAAATCTAATTTACCACTTTGAAGACAGTAACATCTAGGAAATCAATTATTTCCGTGCTCGTCACATATTTGATTGTAATTGATCTATGGTGTGTGTTTAGTATATTAATACAATCTTGGAAGTCCTCTTTGGTGTGTTCCCAAACACCAAAGATGTCATCCAAAAAGCTACAATAATGTGTTGGTTTGAGTTTGCATTTTTTCAGAGCTGTCTCTTCCCACAGAGCCATGTATATATTTGCATAGGAGGGGGCAAACTCTTTTCCCATGGCTGTGCCTTTGGTTTGGAGATAGAATTTCTTGTTAAATTCGAAATCATTTTTGGTCAGATTTATGTTCAATAGTTCCAGTAGTTCTGCGTCAGGGCGTTTCCTGTCTGGATATTTATTAAAGACTTCCTTCACTGCCTGTAAACCCGCTTCTGTTTCGATGTAACTATCAATATCGATTGAAAATAAAAATGGTGGTACAGTTAACTGTGGTACAGTTATGGCTTTGATTTTATTAACAAAGTCATAAGTGTCCCTGATATAGCTGGCATGTTTTATAGACAGGGGGTTCAGAAAGTGATCAATATATTCAGCTGTTTGGTACGTTTCACTACCACAGTCAGAGACAATGGGTCTCCCTGCTGGAATCTCGTATGGTACAGTCCATGTGCTCGCATCCTTATGTATTTTTGGTAATAGATAGAAGATCCGAGCACGTGGAGTGTCCTGTCCTATTAAGTATTTGGCTTGTTTGTAGTTTATGTACTTGTATATTATTTCTTTAGCTTCTGCGGCCGTTTGATTATAAATAGGTTGTCCTAGTTGTCTATAGTGGTTTGGGTTGGTTATAAATAGGTTGTCCTAGTTGTCTATAGTGGTTTGGGTTGGTTATAAATAGGTTGTCCTAGTTGTCTATAGTGGTTTGGGTTGGTTATAAATAGGTTGTCCTAGTTGTCTAGTGGTTTGGGTTGGTTATAAATAGGTTGTCCTAGTTGTCTAGTGGTTTGGGTTGGTTATAAATAGGTTGTCCTAGTTGTCTATAGTGGTTTGGGTTGGTTATAAATAGGTTGTCCTAGTTGTCTATAGTGGTTTGGGTTGGTTATAAATAGGTTGTCCTAGTTGTCTATAGTGGTTTGGGTTGGTTATAAATAGGTTGTCCTAGTTGTCTATAGTGGTTTGGGTTGGTTATAAATAGGTAGTCCTAGTTGTCTATAGTGGTTTGGGTTGGTTATAAATAGGTTGTCCTAGTTGTCTATAGTGGTTTGGGTTGGTTATAAATAGGTTGTCCTAGTTGTCTATAGTGGTTTGGGTTGGTTATAAATAGGTTGTCCTAGTTGTCTATAGTGGTTTGGGTTGGTTATAAATAGGTTGTCCTAGTTGTCTATAGTGGTTTGGGTTGGTTATAAATAGGTTGTCCTAGTTGTCTATAGTGGTTTGGGTTGGTTATAAATAGGTGGTCCTAGTTGTCTATAGTGGTTTGGGTTGGTTATAAATAGGTTGTCCTAGTTGTCTATAGTGGTTTGGGTTGGTTATAAATAGGTGGTCCTAGTTGTCTATAGTGGTTTGGGTTGGTTATAAATAGGTTGTCCTAGTTGTCTATAGTGGTTTGGGTTGCTAAGTTGTCTTTCTCCCTCAATTAAGTATTGATGTCTGTCCATTATAACTACTGCGCTCCCTTTATCTGCTGATTTAATAACTATGTCCTCATTTTTAGCTAGTGCCCTCAGGGCTCTTACCTGTTCTTTGGTTATGTGTCCTGGTAGATTCCCAACTGTGTTTGTGTCCTCCAGGATTATTTGTTTTAAACTTTGCGGGAGGCCTTCAGCCGCTGGTTCCCAGTTTGATCCTGGCTGAAAGGGTGGGATCTCCTTTCCGTTTCCTGGTCCGAAGTGTGATGCTAGTTTAAGTCTTCGGTGATAGTCGGAAACGTCCTTCTTTAATTTGTTCCTTTGCTGTTTGTAGATGTCCAGGGTTGGGAAAAATGATAGGCCTTTTTCTAGTAAATCAATTTGGTGTCTGTCTGGTAGGAAATAGTTTGACAAATTAATTATGTTGGTCTTTGTGTGCCCCTGCCTATCTTGGTGGGAGGTTTTCTCCCTTGGTGGGAGGTTTTCTCCCTTGGTGGGAGGTTTTCTCCCTTGGTGGGAGGTCTTCTCCCTTGGTGGGAGGTTTTCTCCCTTGGTGGGAGGTCTTCTCCCTTGGTGGGAGGTTTTCTCCCTTGGTGGGAGGTTTTCTCCCTTGGTGGGAGGTTTTCTCCCTTGGTGGGAGGTCTTCTCCCTTGGTGGGAGGTTTTCTCCCTTGGTGGGAGGTTTCCTCCCTTGGTGGGAGGTTTTCTCCCTTGGTGGGAGGTTTTCTCCCTTGGTGGGAGGTGGTGGGAGGTTTTCTCCCTTGGTGGGAGGTTTTCTCCCTTGGTGGGAGGTTTTCTCCCTTGGTGGGAGGTGGTGGGAGGTTTTCTCCCTTGGTGGGAGGTTTTCTGAGTAGTTAATTATAGGTACGTGAGGGTTTGAGATAGATTGTAGTTGTAGGACTAATGACTGGTCTAAACCAACTACTGTCTAAACTAAGTACTGCACCCAGGACACCATAACAACACACTATCGTGGTAATGTGAACATCATTTATTGGATAAGTAACTCTGCACAGATTAATGCTAATCTGAGTGAAATAAATTAGAACTAATGCCGTGATTTGGTGATGCGTGCCGTGTGTGTGTGTGTGTGTGTGTGTGTGTGTGTGTGTGTGTGTGTGTGTGTGTGTGTGTGTGTGTGTGTGTGTGTGTGTGTGTGTGTGTGTGTGTGTGTGTGTGTGTGTGTGTGTGTGTGTGTGTGTGTGTGTGGGAAACACACATCTGTCTCATAGTGCATAGGTCTAGAAGCCGTGTGTGTGATGACGGTTGGACGGTGTGATTTGCCAACTAGGTGGTCAGTTCAAATGTCTGTCTGTCTGTCTGTCTGTCTGTCTGTCTGTCTGTCGTCTGTTCGCTTCCAAAAACAACACTGTGTTTAGAGACTAGACCTGTCCACGCACAGAGACTTGGTGCATATAGATAGATATGTTGATGGTGTGCGTGCGTGCGTGCGTGCGTGCGTGCGTGCGTGCGTGCCAGAGCAGATCAGTGGGTCTTACATTACACGCTTCAGCCTCCCTGTGAGAAAATGGACATTCTGAAAATTACATTTTCTTTTCCCCCCCACACCACCCCCCCCCCTCTGCAGTACTTAGTTTAGACAGTTTTTGGTTTAGACTAGTCATTGGTCCTACAACTACCACCTATCTCAAACCCTCACCCTAACCCATCCTAACCCACCCTAACCCACCGCTCCCCCCTAACCCATCCTAACCCACCGCTCCCCCCTAACCCACCGCACGAGTGACATCAGGACTTTAGAACCAGGATGAGCGAGTGACATGGTAAATAAATGTTAAATGGTGCATTTATATAGCGCCTTTATCCAAGGCGCTTTACATAGATTGTGCATCAATTCACCCATTCACACACACATTCATACACCGATGGCGGCAGAAACCATGCAAGGCACTAGCCAGCACATCAGGAGCAATTTGGGGTTCAGTGTCTTGCTCAAGGACACTTCGACACTAACTCTGGGGGAGCCCGGGTTCGAACAGGCAACCTTGCGGTTACCATCCAGCCACCCAGAACCAGGGGATGAGCGAGTGAGGATAAACATGTATGTTTTATATATATGATAAACAGTGTGTGTGTGTGGGGGGGGGGGGGGGTGTTGAACCGACGCCACCAAGAATTGAACGATTGATGACAAATAGCCGATCTATTCGAGCTCCGTGCGTGCGTGCGTGCGTGCGTGTGTGTGTGTGTGTGTGTGATTAAATTAAAAGTGTAAATCTGGCTTAATGTGTTGAAGCAGAATGCCAGAGAGCAGAGAGCAATGCACCATATGGAGCGCACGCACGCACGCACGCACGCACGCACGCACGCGCACACACACGCACGCACGCACGCACGCACGCACACAATTCTCTCTAATCAATTAGTCTTTGGATTCCGGCGGAATGTCAGCTGGTTGTACTCAGTGCCATGGCTGGGATTTTACACACACACACACACATACACACACACACACACACACACAGGGATTTGGAGGGGCAGGGGCCTGCGGGCGCACGTGCACACCCCAGAATTTGGGTTGCATTTAGGGGCGCCAGACACCATTCTGATGGGTTAGGGTTTGATGCTCACTTATTGTCAGCTTATTTCCAGCAAGTGTAAAATTACTTAAATACTGGATCTCTTGTCCACTAGTCCCTTCCTAGTGGATCTCTTGTCCACTAGTCCCTTCCTAGTGGATCTCTTGTTCCCTAGTCCCTTCCTAGTGGATCTCTTGTCCACTAGTCCCTTCCTAGTGGATCTCTTGTTCACTAGTCCCTTCCTAGTGGATCTCTTGTTCACTAGTCCCTTCCTAGTGGATCTCTTGTCCACTAGTCCCATCCTAGTGGATCTCTTGTCCACTAGTCCCTTCCTAGTG
>NW_027638112.1:48083-55583 GCF_951216825.1 Electrona antarctica | reverse complement strand
CCGGAAGTCCTTCAAAATAGGAGCTCTGGGGTGCCGGAAAGACATGGCCGATTTTACTCTGAACTCCACGACCCGGAAACAATCAAAGTAAAAAAAGTTTACTTTACATAGCTAGCTTACATTGCGATCGTTTTAATTTATACGATATATGACCCAAAAAGCGTTCATATTTTGCGGGAGAGACGGATGAGGAGCAGAAATGAAGCGCCAGTATATCAATCCGTTCAACACCACGGAGAGCGCCCTGGATTAGGAGAGACAAGTCATTATTTCCGCCGCGCTAACGGCCAAGTCAATGGTAAGCTAACAATTGCCTAGAGTGTAGCATACGGTAGCCGAAAGGCGAAAAAAAGGAAAAAAATCTGAATATTCTTATCTCGCCCCGTATCATTGAGGATGCGCTAAGACGTGTGATGACGTCGGATGTACGCGTCGGTTGGGACCCCTAGGACGTGTGATGACGTCGGATGTACGCGTCGGTTGGGCCCCCTAGGACGTGTGATGACGTCGGATGTACGTGTCGATTGGGCCCCCTAGGACGTGTGATGACGTCGGATGTAGGCGTCGATTGGGCCCCCTAGGACGTGTGATGACGTCGGATGTACGTGTCGATTGGGCCCCCTAGGACGTGTGATGACGTCGGATGTACGCGTCGGTTGGGCCCCCTAGGACGTGTGATGACGTCGGATGTAGGCGTCGGTTGGGCCCCCTAGGACGTGTGATGACGTCGGATGTAGGCGTCGGTTGGGCCCCCTAGGACGTGTGATGACGTCGGATGTAGGCGTCGGTTGGGCCCCCTAGGACGTGTGATGACGTCGGATGTACGCGTCGGTTGGGCCCCCTAGGACGTGTGATGACGTCGGATGTACGCGTCGGTTGGGCCCCCTAGGACGTGTGATGACGTCGGATGTACGTGTCGATTGGGCCCCCTAGGACGTGTGATGACGTCGGATGTACGTGTCGGTTGGGCCCCCTAGGACGTCTGGGGACGTCCTACGGACGGAAATGGTTAGAAAACATCTAATTGATGCTGATACCAACCATTAGTTTTATATCTAATATAAAAACATCTAATTGATGCTGATACCAACCTTTAGTTTTATATCTAATATAAAAACATCTAATTGATGCTGATACCAACCATTAGTTTTATATCTAATATAAAAACATCTAATTGATGCTGATACCAACCTTTAGTTATATATCTAATATAAAAACATCTAATTGATGCTGATACCAACCATTAGTTTTATATCTAATATAAAAACATCTAATTGATGCTGATACCAACCTTTAGTTTTATATCCAATATAAACACATCTAATTGATGCTGATACCAACCATTAGTTTTATATCTAATATAAAAACATCTAATTGATGCTGATACCAACCATTAGTTTTATATCCAATATAAAAACATCTAATTGATGCTGATACCAACCTTTAGTTTTATATCTAATATAAAAACATCTAATTGATGATGCTTAAAACCTTTAGTTTTATATCTAATATAAAAACATCTAAATGATGATGCTACCAACCAGTAGTTTTATATCTAATATAAAAACATCTAATTGATGATGCTTAAAACCTTTAGTTTTATAATTAATATAAAAACATCTAAATGATGATGCTACCAACCATTAGTTTTATATCTAATATAAAAACATCTAATTGATGCTGATACCAACCTTTAGTTTTATATCTAATATAAAAACATCTAATTGATGCTGATACCAACCTTTAGTTTTATATCTAATATAAAAACATCTAATTGATGCTGATACCAACCATTAGTTTTATATCCAATATAAAAACATCTAATTGATGCTGATACCAACCTTTAGTTTTATATCTAATATAAAAACATCTAATTGATGCTGATACCAACCATTAGTTTTATATCCAATATAAAAACATCTAATTGATGCTGATACCAACCTTTAGTTTTATATCTAATATAAAAACATCTAATTGATGATGCTTAAAACCTTTAGTTTTATATCTAATATAAAAACATCTAAATGATGATGCTACCAACCATTAGTTTTATATCTAATATAAAAACATCTAATTGATGCTGATACCAACCTTTAGTTTTATATCTAATATAAAAACATCTAATTGATGCTGATACCAACCATTAGTTTTATATCCAATATAAAAACATCTAATTGATGCTGATACCAACCTTTAGTTTTATATCTAATATAAAAACATCTAATTGATGATGCTTAAAACCTTTAGTTTTATATCTAATATAAAAACATCTAAATGATGATGCTACCAACCATTAGTTTTATATCTAATATAAAAACATCTAATTGATGCTGATACCAACCTTTAGTTTTATATCTAATATAAAAACATCTAATTGATGCTGATACCAACCATTAGTTTTATATCCAATATAAAAACATCTAATTGATGCTGATACCAACCTTTAGTTTTATATCTAATATAAAAACATCTAATTGATGATGCTTAAAACCTTTAGTTTTATATCTAATATAAAAACATCTAAATGATGATGCTACCAACCAGTAGTTTTATATCTAATATAAAAACATCTAATTGATGATGCTTAAAACCTTTAGTTTTATAATTAATATAAAAACATCTAAATGATGATGCTACCAACCATTAGTTTTATATCTAATATAAAAACATCTAATTGATGCTGATACCAACCATTAGTTTTACATCTAATATGCGTCTGGATCGGACACTGTCCTTTAGACAACACCTCAAAGAACTCAAGGCCAAGGTGACATCCAGGGTTGCGCTGATCCGCCGCCTCGCTGGAACAACCTGGGGAGCCTCCGCTAAGACGCTGCGTATATCCACCCAAGCCCTGGTCTTCTCGGCAGCGGAATACTGCGCCCCAGTCTGGAGCAGAAAAGAAAGGTCGATGTGGCAATCAACAACGCCCTCCGGATCATAACAGGATGCCTGAAGCCCACCCCTGTGGCACCTGCATGGCACCACCACAACTCCAGCGCCTCCAAGCAGACTCAGGTCTCGTCACCCCTACAACACCCCTACAACACCCCTACAACACCCCTACACCAGGGCAGCACAGGAGATGCTCAACTCCACCTCTGAGGACATCTCGTCACCCCTACAACACCCCTACAACACCCCTACAACACCCCTACACCCCTACAACAGGGCAGCACAGGAGATGCTCAACTCCACCTCTGAGGACATCTCGTCACCCCTACAACAGGGAGATGCTCAACTCCACCTCTGAGGACATCTCGTCACCCCTACAACAGGGCAGCACAGGAGATGCTCAACTCCACCTCTGAGGACATCTCGTCACCCCTACAACAGGGCATCACAGGAGATGCTCAACTCCACCTCTGAGGACATCTCGTCACCCCTACAACAGGGCAGCACAGGAGATGCTCAACTCCACCCCCGAGGACATCTCCAGAGATGCATGGCTGGCAGCAGCGTGGAAGCAGGAGTGGGAGTCAGCCGGGCCCTCCCGCATGCATCGGTACATCTGGGAACCAGGAGATGGCGCCATAGGAGGAGATGACCTACCTCGCCAGCAATGGACCACACTGAACCGATTAAGAACTGGGGTTGGGCGCTTCAATGCATCAATGCAGAAGTGGGGATTGGCGGACAGTGCGGCATGCAAGTGCGGTGACCCTGAGCAGACCGCCGACCATATCATCTACACCTGCCCCTTATACAGACCACCCTCGGAAGCCAGCCTCTTTGACCTGGGACCAGAGATGCGGTCGTGGATCCACGACACCGAGTTGGACCTCTGACGTTACACGAAAGAAGAAGAAGAAGATCTAATATAAAAACATCTGATGCTACCAAACATTAGTTTTACATCACCATGTCTACATCAAATAAAAAATAGAGAAAACAAACAAAGACAAAAGAACAGCTCCTAATCTCCTAATCCAGACAACAGTCTTGTCAAAACTTGACTATTGTAATTCGCTCCTTACTGGCCTACCGGCATGTGCACTTAAGCCTCTCCAAATGATCCAAAATGCCGCAGCTCGTCTGGTCTTCAACCAGCCAAAATTCTCACATGTCTCCCCCCTGCTCCGCTCCCTGCACTGGCTCCCAGTCGCTGCCCGCACAGAATACAAAACTCTGATGCTGGCATTCAAAGCAACCAAAGGTATGGCTCCCCCATATCTTGCAAGCATGATTGAACCCTACAAACCCTCCCGCGCACTCAGATCAGCCAACGCAGGAAAGCTGGAAGTACCCTCACTAAAAACGCCGGGCCAACGCTCCACACGTCCCAAACTCTTCTCCCTTCTGGCCCCAAAACTGTGGAATGCACTCCCCGTTGCAGTCAGAACTGCGGCATCACTCCCAATCTTCCGCCGTAGTCTGAAGACCCACCTTTTCAGACTCCATCATGGCCCATAGCACTTATCCTACCCCCTTAGATAGCACTTTTTAGACTTAGATAGCATTTGAAACAGACTTATAGCATGTCATGTAGACAGCACAATAATTGCATTGTATATAGTCATAGCACATCATAGTAGCCTACATATGTATAGCATAGTATAGTATATATGTATAGTTAATATGTATAGTGTCATTATATAGATATGTTCTAGTTACGTTCTTAGCTTACGCATGTTTCTTGATAAATGCATTTTATATATGTGATGTATTCCCATACTTTTGTTCCTGCCTAATGTAAGTCGCTCTGGATTAAGAGCGTCTGCTAAATGCCTAAATTGTAAATTGTAAATTGTAACATAAAGAGCTCAAAAAGAGAACAAACAAAACAAAGCAAAGCTGAGGTAACTAAAGAACACTTCTATCTAACCTTCTAATTCATCATTTTATTTTAAAACACTTTCTTAAACTGAAACACTGTTGTACAACTCTTCAACTCCTGCTTTTGTGAGTTCCATAACGTTATACCTGGAACAGCAGTGAGTTCCATAACTTTATACCTGTAACAGCAGTGAGTTCCATAACGTTATACCTGTAACAGCAGTGAGTTCCATAACTTTATACCTGTAACAGCAGTGAGTTCCATAACTTTATACCTGTAACAGCAGTGAGTTCCATAACTTTATACCTGTAACAGCAGTGAGTTCCATAACTTTATACCTGTAACAGAAGTGTTTTAGTGTAGTCCGAACGAACAGATGTTTAAAACCATGTCTTCTTCTATGGTCCTCATCCTCTGAGCTAAACACAAATTACTTCTGTAACTGTATTTGTAATTGTTAATTGGTAATTGGTAATTGGCAGTGATCTGTTTTTCGCTCTGAACACCACTAATAATGTTCGTAATTCAACCAAATCCATGATTTTCAGAACGCCTGATAACATAAAAAGCCTATTGGTGTGTGCTCTGAAATCTACTTTATACATGATTCTTATCATGGTGAAGTTATAGCGCCACCATCAGGGTGAAGTTAGCGCCACCATCATGGTGAAGTTAGCGCCACCATCAGGACTCATGGTGAAGTTAGCGCCACCATCAGGACTCACTTATCATGGTGAAGTTAGTGCCACCATCAGGACTCATGGTGAAGTTAGCGCCACCATCAGGACTCATGGTGAAGTTAGTACCACCACCAGGACTCATGGTGAAGTTAGCGCCACCATCAGGACTCATGGTGAAGTTAGCGCCACCATCAGGACTCATGGTGAAGTTAGCGCCACCATCAGGACTCATGGTGAAGTTAGCCCCACCATCAGGACTCATGGTGAAGTTAGTGCCACCACCAGGACTCATGGTGAAGTTAGTGCCACCACCAGGACTCATGGTGAAGTTAGCCCCACCATCAGGACTCATGGTGAAGTTAGCCCCACCATCAGGACTCATGGTGAAGTTAGCGCCACCATCAGGACTCATGGTGAAGTTAGCCCCACCATCAGGACTCATGGTGAAGTTAGCCCCACCATCAGGACTCATGGTGAAGTTAGTGCCACCACCAGGACTCATGGTGAAGTTAGTGCCACCACCAGGACTCATGGTGAAGTTAGTGCCACCACCAGGACTCATGGTGAAGTTAGTACCACCATCAGGACTCATGGTGAAGTTAGTACCACCATCAGGACTCATGGTGAAGTTAGCGCCACCACCAGGACTCATGGTGAAGTTAGCCCCACCATCAGGACTCATGGTGAAGTTAGCGCCACCACCAGGACTCATGGTGAAGTTAGCGCCACCATCAGGACTCATGGTGAAGTTAGTGCCACCATCAGGACTCATGGTGAAGTTAGCGCCACCATCAGGACTCATGGTGAAGTTAGCGCCACCATCAGGACTCATGGTGAAGTTAGCGCCACCATCAGGACTCATGGTGAAGTTAGCGCCACCATCAGGACTCATGGTGAAGTTAGCCCCACCATCAGGACTCATGGTGAAGTTAGCGCCACCATCAGGACTCATGGTGAAGTTAGCCCCACCATCAGGACTCATGGTGAAGTTAGTGCCACCACCAGGACTCATGGTGAAGTTAGTGCCACCACCAGGACTCATGGTGAAGTTAGTGCCACCACCAGGACTCATGGTGAAGTTAGTACCACCATCAGGACTCATGGTGAAGTTAGTACCACCATCAGGACTCATGGTGAAGTTAGCGCCACCACCAGGACTCATGGTGAAGTTAGTGCCACCACCAGGACTCATGGTGAAGTTAGTGCCACCATCAGGACTCATGGTGAAGTTAGCGCCACCACCAGGACTCATGGTGAAGTTAGCGCCACCATCAGGACTCATGGTGAAGTTAGCCCCACCATCAGGACTCATGGTGAAGTTAGCGCCACCATCAGGACTCATGGTGAAGTTAGTGCCACCATCAGGACTCATGGTGAAGTTAGCGCCACCATCAGGACTCATGGTGAAGTTAGTGCCACCATCAGGACTCATGGTGAAGTTAGCGCCACCATCAGGACTCATGGTGAAGTTAGCGCCACCATCAGGACTCATGGTGAAGTTAGCGCCACCATCAGGACTCATGGTGAAGTTAGCGCCACCATCAGGACTCATGGTGAAGTTAGCGCCACCATCAGGACTCATGGTGAAGTTAGCGCCACCATCAGGACTCACTTATCATGGTGAAGTTAGCGCCACCATCAGGACTCATGGTGAAGTTAGTGCCACCATCAGGACTCATGGTGAAGTTAGCGCCACCATCAGGACTCATGGTGAAGTTAGCGCCACCACCAGGACTCATGGTGAAGTTAGCGCCACCATCAGGACTCATGGTGAAGTTAGCGCCACCATCAGGACTCATGGTGAAGTTAGCGCCACCACCAGGACTCATGGTGAAGTTAGTGCCACCACCAGGACTCATGGTGAAGTAGCCCCACCATCAGGACTCATGGTGAAGTTAGCGCCACCATCAGGACTCATGGTGAAGTTAGCGCCACCATCAGGACTCATGGTGAAGTTAGCGCCACCATCAGGACTCACTTATCATGGTGAAGTTAGCGCCACCATCAGGACTCATGGTGAAGTTAGCGCCACCATCAGGACTC
>NW_027638112.1:42500-47883 GCF_951216825.1 Electrona antarctica | reverse complement strand
TTTTTCCTTTAAGTTTTTTTTTTAAGTTAAGTTTTTTTAAAGTTTTTCTTTCCTTTTAAAGTTTTTCGTTTTTAAGTTTTTTTTTAAGTTAAGTTTTTTTTTAAGTTAAGTTTTTTTTAAGTTTTTCTTTCCTTTTAAAAGTTTTTCCTTTTTAAGTTTTTTTTTAAGTTAAGTTTTTTTTTAAGTTAAGTTTTTTTTTAAGTTAAGTTTTGTGTTTGTGTGTGCGTTTTTCCTTTTAAGTTTTTTTTTAAGTTAAGTTTTTTTTTAAGTTAAGTTTTTTTTTAAGTTACGTTTTTTGTGTGTGCGTGCGTGCGTGCGTGCGTGTGTGTGTGTGCGTGTGTGTGTGTGTGTGTGTGTTTTTGTGTGTGATACAGCTGCGCCCTCTGGTGGTGGGCGGGTGGTGTTACAGCGTGACACACACACAGACACACACACACACACACACACACACACAGACGTGATCTGCTGGGTCTCATAGTAAATGCTCACTGCGTTCGCAATAAATGCTCACTGCGTTCGCAATAACATACAACCATTCTGAATATAGGAGGGGCGGGGCCTCAATAATAACATACAACCTGAATATAGGAGAAGGAGGGGCCTCAATAATAATATACAACCATTCTGAATATAGGAGGGGGAGGGGCCTCAATAATAACATACAACCATTCTGAATATAGGAGGGGGAGGGGCCTCAATAATAACATACAACCTGAATATAGGAGGGGGCGGGGCCTCAATAATAACATACAACCTGAATATAGGAGGGGGCGGGGCCTCAATAATATACAACCATTCTGAATATAGGAGGGGGAGGGGCCTCAATAATATACAACCATTCTGAATATAGGAGGGGGAGGGGCCTCAATAATAACATACCACCATTCTGAATATAGGAGGGGGAGGGGCCTCAATAATATACAACCTGAATATAGGAGGGGGCGGGGCCTCAATAATAACATACAACCATTCTGAATATAGGAGGGGGCGGGGCCTCAATAATAACATACAACAATTCTGAATATAGGAGGGGCGGGGCCTCAATAATAAAATACAACCTGAATATAGGAGGGGGAGGGGCCTCAATAATAATATACAACCATTCTGAATATAGGAGGGGGCGGGGCCTCAATAATAATATACAACCTGAATATAGGAGGGGGCGGGGCCTCAATAATAATATACAACCTGAATATAGGAGGGGGAGGGGCCTCAATAATAACATACAACCATTCTGAATATAGGAAGGGGAGGGGCCTCAATAATAAAATACAACCTGAATATAGAAGGGGGCGGGGCCTCAATAATAACACACAACCTGAATATAGGAGGGGGCGGGGCCTCAATAATAACATACAACCATTCTGAATATAGGAGGGGGAGGGGCCTCAATAATAACATACAACCATTCTGAATATAGGAGGGGGAGGGGCCTCAATAATAACATACAACCATTCTGAATATAGGAGGGGCGGGGCCTCAATAATAACATACAACCTGAATATAGGAGGGGGCGGGGCCTCAATAATATAAAACCATTCTGAATATAGGAGGGGGAGGGGCCTCAATAATATATAACCATTCTGAATATAGGAGGGGGAGGGGCCTCAATAATAACATACAACCATTCTGAATATAGGAGGGGCGGGGCCTCAATAATAAAATACAACCTGCATATAGGAGGGGGAGGGGCCTCAATAATAACATACAACCATTCTGAATATAGGAGGGGGCGGGGCCTCAATAATAACATACAACCATTCTGAATATAGGAGGGGGCGGGGCCTCAATAAAATACAACCTGAATATAGGAGGGGGAGGGGCCTCAATAATAACATACAACCATTCTGAATATAGGAGGGGGAGGGGCCTCAATAATAACATACAACAATTCTGAATATAGGAGGGGGAGGGGCCTCAATAATAATATACAACCTGAATATAGGAGGGGGAGGGGCCTCAATAATATACAACCATTCTGAATATAGGAGGGGGCGGGGCCTCAATAATAATATACAACCTGAATATAGGAGGGGGAGGGGCCTCAATAATAACATACAACATGAATATAGGAGGGGCGTGGCCTCAATAATAACATACAACCTGAATATAGGAGGGGGAGGGGCCTCAATAATAATATACAACCTGAATATAGGAGGGGGCGGGGCCTCAATAATAACATACAACCTGAATATAGGAGGGGGAGGGGCCTCAATAATAATATACAACCTGAATATAGGAGGGGGAGGGGCCTCAATAATAACATACAACCATTCTGAATATAGGAGGGGGAGGGGCCTCAATAATAACATACAACCTGAATATAGGAGGGGGAGGGGCCTCAATAATAATATACAACCTGAATATAGGAGGGGGAGGGGCCTCAATAATAATATACAACCTGAATATAGGAGGGGGAGGGGCCTCAATAATAACATACAACCTTAATATAGGAGGGGGAGGGGCCTCAATCATAATATACATCCTGAATACAGGAGGGGGCGGGGCCTCAATAATAATATACAACCTGAATATATGAGGGGGCGGGGCCTCAATAATAACATACAACCTGAATATAGGAGGGGGAGGGGCCTTAATAATAATATACAACCTGAATATAGGAGGGGGAGGGGCCTCAATAGTAACATACAACCATTCTGAATATAGGAGGGGGAGGGGCCTCAATAATAACATACAACCTGCATATAGGAGGGGGAGGGGCCTCAATAATAATATACAACCTGAATATAGGAGGGGGAGGGGCCTCAATAATAATATACAACCTGAATATAGGAGGGGGAGGGGCCTCAATAATAATATACAACCTGAATATAGGAGGGGGAATATACAACCATTCTACAAATGCCAGTTTTCTGTCAGTCGTTCTCAAAACATTTTCATGTCAAGGAACCCCAAAAATATATATAATTGCCCCCCCCCCCCCCCCCCCCGAAGCAAAGATTTGAGTTAAAAATGTTCGCTCTGAAAGAATATATATTCAAAGATTTGCAACAAATTTTCACGACTTTTCCAAAATAGCAGACCTACAAGCTTGTAGCGCGGCACTATGTGTGTGTGTGTGTGTGTGCGTGCGTGCGTGTTTTTGAGTGTGTGTGTGTATGTGTACCCAGTCTTTTTTTTTTGATGATCACAACTTAAGTTAGCGTCTTGTGTTGTTGTTGTTGTTGGTTGAAGCTGTTGCTGAATTAAGGACTTTTCAAATGGAATAATTTATTTGGAACAATAAAACAAGACAGGTAAGAGGAAAGACGTAGAAGAAGTTTGCACCCGACGGACAAGCTCAATTGTTCAACTGTGTAAAACATGCGTGGCTCACGCAGTTTATCAATTTGACCCAACATGAAACCTGCATTTATAACAGTGAATGGCCGGTTACTTTAGTGTTACTCCGCTCTGAATCTCGTCAGCCGTCATCTCCCTTCATGTTTGTTGTGAAAAAACAGCACAGCGTGGCTGGGCGCTGTGACTTAAAATACTGCCGTAACGCTTGTTTTGCGACACAACGATATAAACGATAGACATTTTCTATCGTCTATCGTATAGACTCTATACGATATATATCGTCATATCGCCCAGCCCTAGTGTGTGTGTGTGTGTGTGTGAGTGTGTGTGTGTGTGTGAGTGTGTGTGTGTGGTGGGGGGGCAGTAAGTTATGTAAATACATGCGTCTCTCCTGAAGCAGTGTGATTATTTACACGTTTCTATGGCAACCGTTTTAGATTTCTGCAACCGCTTCCCTTTTACCCCCTTATACACGCACGCACACATCAATGATGAGAGAGAGAATAGAGTGAGAGATATATAGATATAGAGACCGAGAGAGAGAGAGAGAGAGAGAGAGAGAGAGGGCGGCGGAATTCTTTAACCCTTCATGTTAATGTGCCCTTGATGTGGGAACGGACGCGTCCTAATCTAAATATTTATATTATAATCTAAATATTTATATTAAAATCTAAATATTTATATTAAAATCTAAATATTTCCTGCTTTTCCCCGTCTGCCCGCCGACCCAAAATCATAGTGTCACCACAGTGATCATCATCATCATCTTCATCATCATCATCATCATCATCACTTCATAACCCATTTGGGCCTGATGTCGAAATAAATAAAAAGTCTCCTGAAAGAATATATATTCAAAGATTTGTGCCACATTTTCACGATTTTTCAAAAATAGCAGACATACAAGCTCGTAGCACGGCACTCGGTGGCGCGCTAAGAGCTTGTAGATCTGCTATTTTTCAATAGCTAAATGATGCTTAGTTAAAACACCAAAATGGGTTCCCGTCCAGCATGGGATAAGATACTACTGGTTGTCTAGGTTAGAACTGCTGCGGTGGTTGTATGTGAGAACTTAACCGGGATGGCGACACTGACACAACAATGTCTGGGTTGTAAGATCAGATATCGCTGTGAGGATATCTGGGTTGTAAGGCCAGATATCTGGTTGTAAGGCCAGATATTGGGTTGTAAGGCCAGATATCTGGTTGTAAGGCCAGATATCTGGTTGTAAGGCCAGATATCTGGGTTGTAAGGCCAGATATCTGGTTGTAAGGCCAGATATCTGGGTTGTAAGGCCAGATATCTGGTCGTAAGGCCCAGATATCTGGTTGTAAGGCCAGATATCTGGGTTGTAAGGCCAGATATCTGGTTGTAAGGCCAGATATCTGGGTTGTAAGGCCAGATATCTGGTTGTAAGGCCAGATATCTGGGTTGTAAGGCCAGATATCTGGGTTGTAAGGCCAGATATCTGGTTGTAAGGCCAGATATCTGGGTTGTAAGGCCAGATATCTGGTTGTAAGGCCAGATATCTGGGTTGTAAGGCTAGATATCTGGTTGTAAGGCCAGATATCTGGTTGTAAGGCCAGATATCTGGGTTGTAAGGCCAGATATCTGGGTTGTAAGGCCAGATATCTGGGTTGTAAGGCCAGATATCTGGGTTGTAAGGCCAGATATCTGGTTGTAAGGCCAGATATCTGGGTTGTAAGGTCAGATATCTGGTTGTAAGGCCAGATATCTGGTTGTAAGGCCAGATATCTGGTTGTAAGGCCAGATATCTGGTTGTAAGGCCAGATATCTGGTTATAAGGTCAGATATCTGGTTGTAAGGCCCAGATATCTGGTTGTAAGGCCAGATATCTGGTTGTAAGGCCAGATATCTGGTTGTAAGGCCAGATATCTGGTTGTAAGGCCAGATATCTGGGTTGTAAGGCCAGATATCTGGTTGTAAGGCCAGATATCTGGGTTGTAAGGCCAGATATCTGGTTGTAAGGCCAGATATCTGGGTTGTAAGGCCAGATATCTGGGTTGTAAGGCCAGATATCTGGGTTGTAAGGCCAGATATCTGGTTGTAAGGCCAGATA
>NW_027638112.1:5000-37500 GCF_951216825.1 Electrona antarctica | reverse complement strand
AGAGACCCTCACCACTGCAGACCCTCAGAGAGAGAGACCCTCACCACTGCAGACCCTGAGAGAGAGAGACCCTCACCACTGCAGACCCTGAGAGAGAGAGACCCTCACCACTGCAGACCCTGAGAGAGAGAGAGACCCTCACCACTGCAGACCCTGAGAGAGAGACCCTCACCACTGCAGACCCTGAGAGAGAGAGACCCTCACCACTGCAGACCCTGAGAGAGAGAGAGACCCTCACCACTGCAGACCCTGAGAGAGAGAGAGACCCTCACCACTGCAGACCCTGAGAGAGAGAGACCCTCACCACTGCAGACCCTGAGAGAGAGAGACCCTCACCACTGCAGACCCTGAGAGAGAGAGACCCTCACCACTGCAGACCCTCAAAGAGAGAGAGAGAGCCTCACCACTGCAGACCCTGAGAGAGAGAGACCCTCACCACTGCAGACCCTGAGAGAGAGAGACCCTCACCACTGCAGACCCTGAGAGAGAGAGACCCTCACCACTGCAGACCCTGAGAGAGAGAGACCCTCACCACTGCAGACCCTGAGAGAGAGAGACCCTCACCACTGCAGACCCTGAGAGAGAGAGAGACCCTCACCACTGCAGACCCTGAGAGAGAGAGACCCTCACCACTGCAGACCCTGAGAGAGAGAGACCCTCACCACTGCAGACCCTGAGAGAGAGAGAGACCCTCACCACTGCAGACCCTGAGAGAGAGAGACCCTCACCACTGCAGACCCTGAGAGAGAGAGACCCTCACCACTGCAGACCCTGAGAGAGAGAGACCCTCACCACTGCAGACCCTGAGAGAGAGAGAGAGACCCTCACCACTGCAGACCCTGAGAGAGAGAGACCCTCACCACTGCAGACCCTGAGAGAGAGAGACCCTCACCACTGCAGACCCTGAGAGAGAGAGAGAGACCCTCACCACTGCAGACCCTGAGAGAGAGAGACCCTCACCACTGCAGACCCTGAGAGAGAGAGAGAGACCCTCACCACTGCAGACCCTGAGAGAGAGAGAGACCCTCACCACTGCAGACCCTGAGAGAGAGAGACCCTCACCACTGGAGTAAAACTGCAAAAGTACTACTAATCTAAATGTACTTCAGTGTATAAAGTACTACTAATCTAAATGTTCTTCAGTGTATAAAGTACTACTAATCTAAATGTACTTCAGTGTATAAAGTACTACTAATCTAAATATACTTCAGTGTATAAAGTACTACTAATCTACAATTTACAATTTAGGCATTTAGCAGACGCTCTTAACCGTTTCCGCGCCATCGCCGACAATTAAAGTCAATTGAAGCCTAATTTTGATACTGACGCTTAGCGCCATTGGCGACGGCCTACGGCAATTGCGCTTTTATGGCGCGTTCGATTGCTCGAGCCATAATGCTACTCACGTTAGCCGGTTAGCTAGCTGTGTTGTTAGCACAGCACTGGATCGCCCATCTTAAATCGTCGAGTGATCTGCTCTACAATAAGATTACACATGTGAGTGATCTGCTCTACAATAAGATTAAACATGCGAGTGATCTGCTCTACAATAAGATTACACATGTGAGTGATCTGCTCTACAATAAGATTAAACATGCGAGTGATCTGCTCTACAATAAGATTAAACATGCGAGTGATCTGCTCTACAATAAGATTAAACATGTGAGTGATCTGCTCTACAATAAGATTACACATGTGAGTGATCTGCTCTACAATAAGATTAAACATGTGAGTGATCTGCTCTACAATAAGATTAAACATGTGAGTGATCTGCTCTACAATAAGATTAAACATGTGAGTGATCTGCTCTACAATAAGATTAAACATGTGAGTGATCTGCTCTACAATAAGATTAAACATGTGAGTGATCTGCTCTACAATAAGATTAAACATGTGAGTGATCTGCTCTACAATAAGATTACACATGTGAGTGATCTGCTCTACAATAAGATTAAACATGTGAGTGATCTGCTCTACAATAAGATTAAACATGTGAGTGATCTGCTCTACAATAAGATTAAACATGTGAGTGATCTGCTCTACAATAAGATTAAACATGTGAGTGATCTGCTCTACAATAAGATTAAACATGCGAGTGATCTGCTCTACAATAAGATTAAACATGCGAGTGATCTGCTCTACAATAAGATTAAACATGTGAGTGATCTGCTCTACAATAAGATTAAACATGTGAGTGATCTGCTCTACAATAAGATTAAACATGCGAGTGATCTGCTCTACAATAAAATGGTGCATTTATATAGAGCCTTTATCCAAGGCGCTTTACATAGATTGTGCATTACATTCACCCATTCACACACACATTCATACACCGATTGCGGCGGAAGCCATGCAAGGCACCAACCAGCACATCGGGAGCAATTTGGGGTTCAGTGTCTTGCCCAAGGACACTTCGACATGTAGCCAGGAGGAGCCGGGATTCGAACCGCCGACCCATGGATCATTGGACGACCTGCTCTACCTCTTGAGCCAGTCGCCCCATAATGGTAAATGGTGCATTTATATAGCGCCTTTATCCAAGGCGCTTTACATAGATTGTGCATTACATTCACCCATTCACACACACATTCATACACCGATTGCGGCGGAAGCCATGACCAACCAGCACATCGGGAGCAATTTGGAGTTCAGTGTCTTGCCCAAGGACACTTCGACATGTAGCCAGGAGGAGCCGGGATTCGAACCACCGACCCATGGATCATTGGACGACCTGCTCTACCTCTTGAGCCACAGTCGCACAGCCACAATAAGATTAAACATGTGAGTGATCTGCTCTACAATAAGATTAAACATGTGAGTGATCTGCTCTACAATAAGATTAAACATGTGAGTGATCTGCTCTACAATAAGATTAAACATGTGAGTGATCTGCTCTACAATAAGATTAAACATGTGAGTGATCTGCTCTACAATAAGATTAAACATGTGAGTGATCTGCTCTACAATAAGATTAAACATGTGAGTGATCTGCTCTACAATAAGATTAAACATGTGAGTGATCTGCTCTACAATAAGAGGTGCTGCTAATTTTAAGAAATATGGGTCTAGTCTGTCCTCCCCAGTTGAGCTCTTTAGGTTTATGTGTAATAGTGCTTCTATTTGGTTTATGTGTAATAGTGCTTCTATTTATGGTTTATGTGTAATAGTGCTTCTATTTATGGTTTATGTGTAATAGTGCTTCTATTTATGGTTTATGTGTAATAGTGCTTCTATTTATGGTTTATGTGTAATAGTGCTTCTATTTGGTTTATGTGTAATAGTGCTTCTATTTATGGTTTATGTGTAATAGTGCTTCTATTTGGTTTATGTGTAATAGTGCTTCTATTTATGGTTTATGTGAAATAGTGCTTCTATTTGGTTTATGTGTAATAGTGCTTCTATTTATGGTTTATGTGTAATAGTGCTTCTATTTATGGTTTATGTGTAATAGTGCTTTTATTCATGGTTTGTGTAATAGTGCTTCTATTTGGTTTATGTGTAATAGTGCTTCTATTTATGGTTTATGTGTAATAGTGCTTCTATTTATGGTTTATGTGAAATAGTGCTTCTATTTGGTTTATGTGTAATAGTGCTTCTATTTATGGTTTATGTGTAATAGTGCTTCTATTTGGTTTATGTGTAATAGTGCTTCTATTTATGGTTTATGTGTAATAGTGCTTCTATTTATGGTTTATGTGTAATAGTGCTTCTATTTGGTTTATGTGTATTAGTGCTTCTATTTATGGTTTATGTGTAATAGTGCTTCTATTTATGGTTTATGTGTAATAGTGCTTCTATTTATGGTTTATGTGTAATAGTGCTTCTATTTGTAAACCTATGTTGTGATAATGCTGGCCTGTTGCCGGAGGCTCCAGGAAGTACAGCTAGGGCTTCTGGGAAATTGAGTCTCAATGCATTGCGTACGGTGCGTAATGGCAGAATCCATGTGGCTCTGTTCTGTGTTGCTGTTTGGGATCGCCACGGTGGGGTGCATCTTTCACCTCAAACACCACCATCATTACATCATCATTACATCATCATTACATCATCATTACATCACCTAATCATAGCAACTATAGCGAATTCCCTCCTCGATCTTGTGAGATGATAAGAGTGCCCCTCACTTCACACGGGTGTGATTTTTCTTTTAACCCATTGCCTGCATTATAAATTAATATCGAACTCCCGTTCCCTGCCGATGTTTTCACTAAGCCAGTTCCATCGTTTGAGGTGAAAACACTGTAGTTCCATCGTTTCAGGTGAAAACACTGTAGTTCCATCGTTTCAGGTGAAAACACCGTAGTTCCATCGTTTCAGGTGAAAACACAGTAGTTCCATCGTTTCAGGTGAAAACACTGTAGTTCCATCGTTTCAGGTGAAAACACTGTAGTTCCATCGTTTCAGGTGAAAACACTGTAGTTCCATCGTTTCAGGTGAAAACACCGTAGTTCCATCGTTTCAGGTGAAAACACTGTAGTTCCATCGTTTCAGGTGAAAACACTGTAGTTCCATCGTTTCAGGTGAAAACACTGTAGTTCCATCGTTTCAGGTGAAAACACTGTAGTTCCATCGTTTCAGGTGAAAACACCGTAGTTCCATCGTTTCAGGTGAAAACACTGTAGTTCCATCGTTTCAGGTGAAAACACCGTAGTTCCATCGTTTGAGGTGAAAACACCGTAGTTCCATCGTTTCAGGTGAAAACACCGTAGTTCCATCGTTTCAGGTGAAAACACCGTAGTTCCATCGTTTGAGGTGAAAACACCGTAGTTCCATCGTTTGAGGTGAAAACACTGTAGTTCCATCGTTTCAGGTGAAAACACTGTAGTTCCATCGTTTCAGGTGAAAACACTGTAGTTCCATCGTTTCAGGTGAAAACACCGTAGTTCCATCGTTTCAGGTGAAAACACCGTAGTTCCATCGTTTCAGGTGAAAACACCGTAGTTCCATCGTTTCAGGTGAAAACACCGTAGTTCCATCGTTTGAGGTGAAAACACTGTAGTTCCATCGTTTGAGGTGAAAACACTGTAGTTCCATCGTTTGAGGTGAAAACACTGTAGTTCCATCGTTTGAGGTGAAAACACTGTAGTTCCATCGTTTGAGGTGAAAACACTGTAGTTCCATCGTTTGAGGTGAAAACACTGTAGTTCCATCGTTTGAGGTGAAAACACTGTAGTTCCATCGTTTGAGGTGAAAACACTGTAGTTCCATCGTTTGAGGTGAAAACACAGTAGTTCCATCGTTTGAGGTGAAAACACTGTAGTTCCATCGTTTGAGGTGAAAACACTGTAGTTCCATCGTTTGAGGTGAAAACACTGTAGTTCCATCGTTTGAGGTGAAAACACAGTAGTTCCATCGTTTGAGGTGAAAACACTGTAGTTCCATCGTTTCAGGTGAAAACACTGTAGTTCCATCGTTTCAGGTGAAAACACTGTAGTTCCATCGTTTCAGGTGAAAACACTGTAGTTCCATCGCTTCAGGTGAAAACACAGTAGTTCCATCGTTTCAGGTGAAAACACAGTAGTTCCATCGTTTGAGGTGAAAACACTGTAGTTCCATCGTTTCAGGTGAAAACACTGTAGTTCCATCGTTTCAGGTGAAAACACAGTAGTTCCATCGTTTCAGGTGAAAACACAGTAGTTCCATCGTTTGAGGTGAAAACACTGTAGTTCCATCGTTTCAGGTGAAAACACTGTAGTTCCATCGTTTGAGGTGAAAACACAGTAGTTCCATCGTTTCAGGTGAAAACACTGTAGTTCCATCGTTTGAGGTGAAAACACTGTAGTTCCATCGTTTCAGGTGAAAACACAGTAGTTCCATCGTTTGAGGTGAAAACACTGTAGTTCCATCGTTTCAGGTGAAAACACAGTAGTTCCATCGTTTCAGGTGAAAACACCGTAGTTCCATCGTTTCAGGTGAAAACACTGTAGTTCCATCGTTTGAGGTGAAAACACTGTAGTTCCATCGTTTGAGGTGAAAACACTGTAGTTCCATCGTTTCAGGTGAAAACACTGTAGTTCCATCGTTTCAGGTGAAAACACTGTAGTTCCATCGTTTCAGGTGAAAACACTGTAGTTCCATCGTTTCAGGTGAAAACACAGTAGTTCCATCGTTTCAGGTGAAAACACTGTAGTTCCATCGTTTCAGGTGAAAACACTGTAGTTACAATTTACAATTTACAATTTAGGCATTTAGCAGACGCTCTTAATCCAGAGCGACTTACATTTAGCAAGAACAAAAGCATGGGAATACATCACATATATAAAAAGCATTTATCAAGAAACATGCGCAAGCTAAGAACGTAGCTAGAACATATCTATATAATGACACTGTACATATAAACTATACATATATACTATACTATGCTGTACATATATACTATGAAGTGCTATGACTACATACAATGCAATTATTGTGCTGTCTACATAACATGCTATAAGTCTGTATCAAATGCTATCTAAGTCTAAAAAGTGCTGTCTAAGGGGGTAGGGTAAGTGCTATGGGCCATGGTGGAGTCTGAAAAGGTGGGTTTTCAGACTACGGCGGAAGATTGGGAGTGATGCTGCAGTTCTGACTGCAACGGGGAGTGCATTCCACAGTTTTGGAGCCAGAAGGGAGAAGAGTTTGGGACGTGTGGAGCGTTGTCCCGGTGTTTTTAGTGAGGGTACTTCCAGCTTCCCTGCATTGGCTGATCTGAGTGAGTAGTTCCATCGTTTGAGGTGAAAACACTGTAGTTCCATCGTTTCAGGTGAAAACACTGTAGTTCCATCGTTTCAGGTGAAAACACCGTAGTTCCATCGTTTGAGGTGAAAACACTGTAGTTCCATCGTTTCAGGTGAAAACACCGTAGTTCCATCGTTTCAGGTGAAAACACTGTAGTTCCATCATTTCAGGTGAAAACACTGTAGTTCCATCGTTTCAGGTGAAAACACTGTAGTTCCATCGTTTGAGGTGAAAACACTGTAGTTCCATCGTTTCAGGTGAAAACACTGTAGTTCCATCGTTTGAGGTGAAAACACCGTAGTTCCATCGTTTGAGGTGAAAACACTGTAGTTCCATCGTTTCAGGTGAAAACACTGTAGTTCCATCGTTTGAGGTGAAAACACAGTAGTTCCATCGTTTGAGGTGAAAACACTGTAGTTCCATCGTTTGTGTGATTTTTTTAATGGCATTTAATGTGTGTTAGTGACCAAACAAACATTAATTTCTCTTCATTGTCAATTGAGTTTACAAAACAAACATTGGACTAAAGACAAACATTAAACCTGTATATAGGAGGGGCTAGGGGAGGGGCTAGCACCCCTTAAAATCACACCTGTGTGAAGTGAGGGGCGCTCTTATCATCGTACATCATCACACACCGTGGCCAGCCAATGAAATCATTTCAAATTTGGTACACACAGACACACACCTGGGCACGAGCACGCACGCACGCACGCGCACACACGCACACGCACACGCGCACACGCACACGCACACGCACACGCACACGCACACGCACACACACACACACACACACACACACACACACACACACACACACACAACTGGGCATGAGCGTCTCAAAGAAAGCTTTGCGTCTAATCTGGGAGGAGTGTGAACTTCCCCCCCTCCCCCCCACACTCAGATTGTAATCCTTGAGAAGGAAAGTGAAATAGATTACAATCTGCTCTGTGGTTCCCATGTGTCTGACTGTCTGGTGGAGAGAGAGAGAGAGAGACAGACAGACAGACAGACAGACAGACAGACAGACAGACAGACAGACAGACAGACAGACAGACAGACAGACAGACAGACAGACAGACTTTTTTTGATTGATTGATTGAAAAATGTATTAACAGTTTGCAGAATTACAGTACATTTCAAGCACAAACTCAATACAAAGAACAGGAATTCATCATAAAGGAGGTAAAAAGGGAAAAGAAACATATACAGTGAGGGAAAAAAAGGGGTGGGCGGTGGGGGGGATTCACATTCAGCTCCGTTAATTTCTTTGTTTTCCTTGGAGGAGCTGCGTTGGGTCCCCAAGTCGGCTCAGTGGCCGTACCTTGAGTTGGCTGCGTGGCGGCGACCATCTCTTGTGTTGTCCATGCGTTGGGTCCCCAAGTTGGCTCAGTGGCCATACCTTGAGTTGGCTGTGTGGCCGCGACCGTCTCTTGTGTTGTCCTTGCGTTCGTGTTTGAGGGATTCCGATTTTACAGGGGCCAGTTTCGAATTGCAGCCGTCCGTAGGTGCCCTTTGAGAGCGGTTTTGAAGGAGTCAAGGGATTTGCATGTCTTAATGACTGTTGGTAGGGCGTTCCACATTTTGGTGGCATAGGAGCGAAAATAATTTAGTCCCTTGTTTGTGCCGAATCTGGGTTGTACATGGTTCGTTGCACTCCCTCTGGTGTTGTGGGTGTGGACTTCGTTAACATTAAGGAAGTATCTAGAAAGGTACATGGGTATCTTGGTGGTGTATCGAATCTTGTGGACCAGACCCATTGCAAGATGCTGTACTCTGTCGTCGACCCTAAGCCATTCCAGCCTGTCGAAGTGGGCAGGGGTGAGGTGGGTTCGGGGGGCGAGGTCAAGTAGGAGCCTGACCAGTTTGTTTTGGGAAGTCTGGAGCCTGGTTTTAAGGGCTTTTGAGGTGCTGTGGTACCAGGAGGTGCATGCATAGTCAAATAAACCCTGTACAAGGGCTCCTGTTAAGGTCTTCAAGGTGTTTTTGTCGACCAGTGAGGAGATCATGTAAAGGAATCTTGTTCTATGGTTGACCTTTTTGATTACGTTGGTGGCCATTTTATCACCGGAAAGATTAGCCTCCAGGATGGAACCTAGGTAGGTAATTTCATCTTTACGTGTGATAACATTGTCACCCACTCTAACCAAGAAGCCATTTGCCTTGCTGAGATTACTATTAGAGCCAAAGAGAATGGATTCAGTTTTTCCCAGGTGTAAAGATAGTTTGTTATCAGCGAGCCAGGTGGAGATTCTACCGAGTTCCGAGCTGAGGGCCTTTTCAACCTGCAGTTTGTTCCTGTCTGAGACTAGCAGTGCAGAGTCATCTGCGAACAGGAACAAGTTGCAGTCACAAGCTGAAGTCATGTCGTTAACATATATTAGGAACAGTAAAGGCCCTAGTATGCTCCCTTGTGGAACGCCACAGCTCACTGGGAGGGGGGGGGGACAGTGTTCCATTCACCTCCACCATCTGTTCTCTCCCCTCCAGGTAGGATTGCATCCAGCTCACTGATGTGCTATCGAAACCAATTGCTTTTAGCTTGTTAACCAGTATGGAGTGGTTCACAGTGTCAAAAGCCTTTTGGAGGTCCAGCTTGACCATGCCGCAGTATTTGCCAGCATCCACCTCATGTTAGACAGACAGACAGACAGAGAGAGACAGAGAGAGACAGAGAGAGAGAGAGAGAGAGAGAGAGAGAGAGAGAGAGACAGACAGACAGACAGACAGAGAGAGACAGAGAGAGAGAGAGAGACAGAGAGAGAGAGAGAGAGAGAGAGAGAGACAGAGAGAGAGAGAGAGAGAGAGAGAGAGAGAGAGATCACAGATATGGAATGGGGGCAAATGTCTCTGAAAGGAAAAGTCATGGAGAGGATTTGCATCACGAGGAAATAAAACACCACAAGATAAGTCTGTCAAACAGTGATGTGTGCGTGTGCGTGCGTGCGTGCGTGCGTGCGTGCGTGCGTGCGTGCATGCGTGCATGCGTGCGTGCATAAACGCTACAATCTTCTGTTAATCCAAAGATCCGACTCAAGGATCAACATCAAGGATTTTTATATACAAGTGAAAGTTATTTTGGACCAAAACGCTTATATGACACCATTTCTCCATAGAGAAAGACCAGGGGATGAGCCAGTGACGTCATGACTTTAGAACCAGGGGATGAGCCAGTGACGTCATGACTTTAGAACCAGGGGATGAGCGAGTGACGTCATGACTTTAGAACCAGGGGATGAGTGAGTGCCCAGACCTTTGAGGACCTCAGGGGGTCCACAGACCGCACTTTGAAGGCTGCAGAGCCAGACAAACACTGAACGCAAGCACGCACACGCGCACACGCGCACACACACACACACACACACACACACACACACACACACACACACACACACACACACACACACACACACACACACACACACAATGACATTTGGTCTCTCTCCACCAAACAGCTATACATCCAATAAACCAGATTAGATCAATTTGGACACCATGCTAAATCTGATCATGTTAGAGCCATGGGGGGGGGGGGGGGGACCCCCGATGCAATAAAGTGGATGGATGTAGGGAGGGGGGGGGGGGGGAGGGGGGAGCCCTGGACCTCTCCTCTAACCTGTTTAGATCTGAGGACGATTCTACAAATGTCTTTCTGAAAACCCTCATGTTACTGTAGCAGTGGTTCTCACAGGGTTAAACCTCATGTTACTGTAGCAGTGGTTCTCACAGGGTTAAACCTCATGTTACTGTAGCAGTGTTTCTCACAGGGTTAAACCCTCATGTTACTGTAGCAGTGGTTCTCACAGGGTTAAACCCTCATGTTACTGTAGCAGTGGTTCTCACAGGGTTAAACCTCATGTTACTGTAGCAGTGGTTCTCACAGGGTTAAACCCTCATGTTACTGTAGCAGTGGTTCTAAATGGTAAATGGTAAATGGTGCATTTATATAGCGCCTTTATCCAAGGCGCTTTACATTCACCCATTCACACACACATTCATACACCGATTGCGGCGGAAGCCATGCAAGGTACCAACCAGCACATCGGGAGCAATTTGGGGTTCAGTGTCTTGCCCAAGGACACTTCGACATGTAGACAGGAGGAGCCGGGATTCGAACCGCCGACCCATGGATCATTGGACGACCTGCTCTACCTCTTGAGCCACAGTCGCCCCTGTTACTGTAGCAGTGGTTCTCACAGGGTTAAACCTCATGTTTCTATATCAGTGGTTCTCACAGGGTTAAACCCTCATGTTACTGTAGCAGTGGTTCTCACAGGGTTAAACCTCATGTTTCTATATCAGTGGTTCTCACAGGGTTAAACCTCATGTTTCTATATCAGTGGTTCTCACAGGGTTAAACCCTATGTTTCTATATCAGTGGTTCTCACAGGGTTAAACCCTATGTTTCTATATCAGTGGTTCTCACAGGGTTAAACCTCATGTTTCTATATCAGTGGTTCTCACAGGGTTAAACCCTATGTTTCTATATCAGTGGTTCTCACAGGGTTAAACCCTCATGTTTCTATATCAGTGGTTCTCACAGGGTTAACCCTCATGTTACTATATCAGTGGTTCTCACAGGGTTAAACCTCATGTTACTGTAGCAGTGGTTCTCACAGGGTTAAACCTCATGTTTCTATATCAGTGGTTCTCACAGGGTTAAACCTCATGTTACTGTAGCAGTGGTTCTCACAGGGTTAAACCTCATGTTTCTATATCAGTGGTTCTCACAGGGTTAAACCTCATGTTACTGTAGCAGTGGTTCTCACAGGGTTAAACCTCATGTTACTGTATCAGTGGTTCTCACAGGGTTAAACCTCATGTTACTGTAGCAGTGGTTCTCACAGGGTTAAACCCTCATGTTACTGTAGCAGTGGTTCTCACAGGGTTAAACCTCATGTTACTGTAGCAGTGGTTCTCACAGGGTTAAACCCTCATGTTACTGTAGCAGTGGTTCTCACAGGGTTAACCCCTCATGTTTCTATATCAGTGGTTCTCACAGGGTTAAACCCTCATGTTTCTATATCAGTGGTTCTCACAGGGTTAAACCTCATGTTTCTATATCAGTGGTTCTCACAGGGTTAAACCTCATGTTTCTATATCAGTGGTTCTCACAGGGTTAAACCTCATGTTTCTATATCAGTGGTTCTCACAGGGTTAAACCTCATGTTTCTATATCAGTGGTTCTCACAGGGTTAAACCTCATGTTTCTATATCAGTGGTTCTCACAGGGTTAAACCTCATGTTTCTATATCAGTGGTTCTCACAGGGTTAAACCTCATGTTTCTATATCAGTGGTTCTCACAGGGTTAAACCTCATGTTTCTATATCAGTGGTTCTCACAGGGTTAAACCTCATGTTTCTATATCAGTGGTTCTCACAGGGTTAAACCTCATGTTTCTATATCAGTGGTTCTCACAGGGTTAAACCTCATGTTTCTATATCAGTGGTTCTCACAGGGTTAAACCTCATGTTTCTATATCAGTGGTTCTCACAGGGTTAAACCTCATGTTTCTATATCAGTGGTTCTCACAGGGTTAAACCTCATGTTTCTATATCAGTGGTTCTCACAGGGTTAAACCTCATGTTTCTATATCAGTGGTTCTCACAGGGTTAAACCTCATGTTTCTATATCAGTGGTTCTCACAGGGTTAAACCTCATGTTACTGTAGCAGTGGTTCTCACAGGGTTAAACCCTCATGTTTCTATATCAGTGGTTCTCACAGGGTTAAACCCTCATGTTTCTGTATCAGTGGTTCTCACAGAGTTAAACCTCATGTTTCTATATCAGTGGTTCTCACAGGGTTAAACCTCATGTTTCT
This sequence comes from Electrona antarctica, assembly GCF_951216825.1. Taxonomy (NCBI): domain Eukaryota; kingdom Metazoa; phylum Chordata; class Actinopteri; order Myctophiformes; family Myctophidae; genus Electrona; species Electrona antarctica. Next base: position 24,958 of record NW_027638112.1, on the reverse strand, counting down.
ATATCAGTGGTTCTCACAGGGTTAAACCTCATGTTTCTATATCAGTGGTTCTCACAGGGTTAAACCTCATGTTTCTATAGCAGTGGTTCTCACAGGGTTAAACCCTATGTTTCTATATCAGTGGTTCTCACAGGGTTAAACCTCATGTTTCTATATCAGTGGTTCTCACAGGGTTAAACCTCATGTTTCTATATCAGTGGTTCTCACAGGGTTAAACCTCATGTTTCTATATCAGTGGTTCTCACAGGGTTAAACCTCATGTTACTGTATCAGTGGTTCTCACAGGGTTAAACCCTCATGTTTCTATATCAGTGGTTCTCACAGGGTTAAACCTCATGTTTCTATATCAGTGGTTCTCACAGGGTTAAACCTCATGTTTCTATATCAGTGGTTCTCACAGGGTTAAACCCTATGTTTCTATATCAGTGGTTCTCACAGGGTTAAACCCTCATGTTTCTATATCAGTGGTTCTCACAGGGTTAAACCCTCATGTTTCTATATCAGTGGTTCTCACAGGGTTAAACCCTCATGTTTCTATATCAGTGGTTCTCACAGGGTTAAACCCTCATGTTTCTATATCAGTGGTTCTCACAGGGTTAAAACCTCATGTTTCTATATCAGTGGTTCTCACAGGGTTAAAACCTCATGTTACTGTAGCAGTGGTTCTCACAGGGTTAAACCTCATGTTACTGTAGCAGTGGTTCTCACAGGGTTAAACCCTCATGTTACTGTAGCAGTGGTTCTCACAGGGTTAAACCCTCATGTTACTGTAGCAGTGGTTCTCACAGGGTTAAACCCTATGTTTCTATATCAGTGGTTCTCACAAAGTTAAACCCTCATGTTACTGTAGCAGTGGTTCTCACAGGGTTAAACCTCATGTTACTGTAGCAGTGGTTCTCACAGGGTTAAACCCTCATGTTACTGTAGCAGTGGTTCTCACAGGGTTAAACCCTATGTTTCTATATCAGTGGTTCTCACAGGGTTAAACCCTATGTTTCTATATCAGTGGTTCTCACAGGGTTAAACCCTCATGTTACTGTAGCAGTGGTTCTCACAGGGTTAAACCTCATGTTTCTGTATCAGTGGTTCTCACAGAGTTAAACCTCATGTTTCTATATCAGTGGTTCTCACAGGGTTAAACCTCATGTTTCTATATCAGTGGTTCTCACAGGGTTAAACCTCATGTTTCTATATCAGTGGTTCTCACAGGGTTAAACCTCATGTTTCTATAGCAGTGGTTCTCACAGGGTTAAACCCTATGTTTCTATATCAGTGGTTCTCACAGGGTTAAACCTCATGTTTCTATATCAGTGGTTCTCACAGGGTTAAACCTCATGTTTCTATATCAGTGGTTCTCACAGGGTTAAACCTCATGTTTCTATATCAGTGGTTCTCACAGGGTTAAACCTCATGTTACTGTATCAGTGGTTCTCACAGGGTTAAACCCTCATGTTTCTATATCAGTGGTTCTCACAGGGTTAAACCTCATGTTTCTATATCAGTGGTTCTCACAGGGTTAAACCTCATGTTTCTATATCAGTGGTTCTCACAGGGTTAAACCCTATGTTTCTATATCAGTGGTTCTCACAGGGTTAAACCCTCATGTTTCTATATCAGTGGTTCTCACAGGGTTAAACCCTCATGTTTCTATATCAGTGGTTCTCACAGGGTTAAACCCTCATGTTTCTATATCAGTGGTTCTCACAGGGTTAAACCCTCATGTTTCTATATCAGTGGTTCTCACAGGGTTAAAACCTCATGTTTCTATATCAGTGGTTCTCACAGGGTTAAAACCTCATGTTACTGTAGCAGTGGTTCTCACAGGGTTAAACCTCATGTTACTGTAGCAGTGGTTCTCACAGGGTTAAACCCTCATGTTACTGTAGCAGTGGTTCTCACAGGGTTAAACCCTATGTTTCTATATCAGTGGTTCTCACAGGGTTAAACCCTCATGTTACTGTAGCAGTGGTTCTCACAGGGTTAAACCTCATGTTACTGTAGCAGTGGTTCTCACAGGGTTAAACCCTCATGTTACTGTAGCAGTGGTTCTCACAGGGTTAAACCCTATGTTTCTATATCAGTGGTTCTCACAGGGTTAAACCCTATGTTTCTATATCAGTGGTTCTCACAGGGTTAAACCCTCATGTTACTGTAGCAGTGGTTCTCACAGGGTTAAACCTCATGTTACTGTAGCAGTGGTTCTCACAGGGTTAAACCTCATGTTACTGTAGCAGTGGTTCTCACAGGGTTAAACCTCATGTTTCTATATCAGTGGTTCTCACAGGGTTAAACCCTCATGTTTCTATATCAGTGGTTCTCACAGGGTTAAAACCTCATGTTTCTATATCAGTGGTTCTCACAGGGTTAAACCTCATGTTTCTACATCAGTGGTTCTCACAGGGTTAAACCCTCATGTTACTGTAGCAGTGGTTCTCACAGGGTTAAACCCTATGTTTCTATATCAGTGGTTCTCACAGGGTTAAACCTCATGTTTCTACATCAGTGGTTCTCACAGGGTTAAACCCTCATGTTACTGTAGCAGTGGTTCTCACAGGGTTAAACCCTATGTTTCTATATCAGTGGTTCTCACAGGGTTAAACCCTCATGTTTCTATATCAGTGGTTCTCACAGGGTTAAACCCTCATGTTACTGTAGCAGTGGTGCTCAAACTATTCCATGTCAAGGACCCCCAGAATTATATGTAATTGGCCGCCGACCCCCATCTGAACATATGTAGTTCCAGGGAGCCCCCCTCATATGTAGTTCCAGGGAGCCCCCCTCATATGTAGTTCCAGGGAGCCCCCCTCATATGTAGTTCCAGGGAGCCCCCCTCATATGTAGTTCCAGGGAGCCCCCCTCATATGTAGTTCCAGGGAGCCCCCCTCAGACGCAAAGATTTGAGTTAAAAACGTTCGATTTGCGCCACAGTTTTCATGATTTTTCAAAAAACAGCAGACCTACAAGCTCGTAGCGCGGCACTCGGTGCCGCGCTACGAGCTTGTAGATCTGCTGGCTTGTAGATCTGCTGGCTTGATCTACAAGCCCACGATACGTGCTCGTACAAGAGCAGTGGAAATAGCAGATCTACAAGCTCACCGCTCACATGTGTGTTGGTAAATGGTGCATTTTTACAGCGCTTTACATAGATTACATTCACACACACGCACGCACACACACGCACACACACACACACACACGCACGTACACGTCGCACACACACACGCACACACACACACACGCGCACACGTACACGTCGCACACACACACGCACGCACACACAGTTTGTTTTGTTTATTTATTTATGTTGTTTTCACAAACTCCACGTAAACAACCATAAGGCGGAACCAGAGCCATGCTGGTTGGTCAGTCAGGGACCAATCAGAAGGCGGGGGGGTGTCTTAGAGAGAAAGATGAACGAGTCGCTGTTAAGCTAAAGCTAAGCTAAACTACTGCTAAGCTAAGATAAGCTAAGATAAGCATACAGTAGTTGACAACCAGATTAGAACATGAGGGGGGGGGGGGGGGGGGGTATAGTTGACAACAACACTGATATCGGATTCATTTCATGTTTTACATGTGAGGACAGACTGTGTGTGTGTGTGTGTGTGTGTGTGTGTGTGTGTGTGTGTGTGTGTGCGTGCCAGACAGATGTGTGGTAGGCCTACTTAAAGTTTCACTGATGCTTGTATTTCACTGATGCTTGTGTGTGTGTACACACACACACACACACACACACACACACACACACACACACACACACACACACACACACACAGGGATAACAGTGAAAAGGGGAAAGGGGGTGTCTGACGTTAAATCCTCACTAATGTGGATTAAGGAACCATCTTAGTACAAATGCACCGCGTCTCTGTGTGTGTGTGTGTGTGTGTGTGTGCGCGTGCGTGCGTGCGTGCGTGCGTGCGTGCGTGCGTGCGTGCGTGCGTGCGTGCGTGCGTGCATGTACCTCTGTAATCCACACAACTCGAGTCCCGTTTAAATCCAAACACCCTCCCCCCTCCCACACACACACACACACACACACAGGGGGCGGTGCAGTGCACGGCCTCGAGTCGGTCGGACACACGGTTCTCCAGAACTGCCACAACAGGTTCTGGTCACTCTAGTGGTCAGGCTCTGCCAGTGGACCTAACGACCCTAAGTCTCCTCACCTGTACAACTCCACACCTGCCAATTGATTACTTAATTAACCAGTGCACTTCTCACCATAAAACGGGAGCCGTGACAAACGGCTATATATAGCATACTAGGGTCCCAACTTGCATCGTTCCCAAGTAGGCCGGTGTCTCCCATAAGAGAAGATACACCAGGGACCCCCATAAGAGAAGATACACCAGGGACCCCCATAAGAGAAGATACACCAGGGACCCCCATAAGAGAAGATACACCAAGGACCCCCATAAGAGAAGATACACCAGGGACCCCCATAAGAGAAGATACACCAAGGACCCCCATAAGAGAAGATACACCAAGGACCCCCATAAGAGAAGATACACCAAGGACCCCCATAAGAGAAGATACACCAGGGACCCCCATAAGAGAAGATACACCAAGGACCCCCATAAGAGAAGATACACCAAGGACCCCATAAGAGAAGATACACCAGGGACCCCATAAGAGAAGATACACCAAGGACCCCCATAAGAGAAGATACACCAAGGACCCCCATAAGAGAAGATACACCAAGGACCCCCATAAGAGAAGATACACCAAGGACCCCCATAAGAGAAGATACACCAGGGACCCCCATACGAGAAGATACACCAAGGACCCCCATAAGAGAAGATACACCAAGGACCCCCATAAGAGAAGATACACCAGGGACCCCCATAAGAGAAGATACACCAAGGACCCCATAAGAGAAGATACACCAAGGACCCCATAAGAGAAGATACACCAGGGACCCCATAAGAGAAGATACACCAAGGACCCCATAAGAGAAGATACACCAGGGACCCCCATAAGAGAAGATACACCAAGGACCCCCATAAGAGAAGATACGCCAGGGACCCCCATAAGAGAAGATACACCAAGGACCCCCATAAGAGAAGATACACCAAGGACCCCCATAAGAGAAGATACACCAAGGACCCCATAAGAGAAGATACACCAGGGACCCCCATAAGAGAAGATACACCAGGGACCCCATAAGAGAAGATACACCAGGGACCCCCATAAGAGAAGATACACCAAGGACCCCATAAGAGAAGATACACCAGGGACCCCATAAGAGAAGATACACCAAGGACCCCATAAGAGAAGATACACCAAGGACCCCCATAAGAGAAGATACACCAAGGACCCCCATAAGAGAAGATACACCAGGGACCCCCATAAGAGAAGATACACCAGGGACCCCCATAAGAGAAGATACACCAGGGACCCCCATAAGAGAAGATACACCAGGGACCCCATAAGAGAAGATACACCAGGGACCCCCATAAGAGAAGATACACCAAGGACCCCCATAAGAGAAGATACACCAAGGACCCCATAAGAGAAGATACACCAAGGACCCCCATAAGAGAAGATACACCAAGGACCCCCATAAGAGAAGATACACCAAGGACCCCCATAAGAGAAGATACACCAGGGACCCCCATAAGAGAAGATACACCAGGGACCCCCATACGAGAAGATACACCAAGGACCCCATAAGAGAAGATACACCAGGGACCCCCATAAGAGAAGATACACCAAGGACCCCATAAGAGAAGATACACCAGGGACCCCATAAGAGAAGATACACCAGGGACCCCCATAAGAGAAGATACACCAGGGACCCCCATAAGAGAAGATACACCAAGGACCCCATAAGAGAAGATACACCAAGGACCCCATAAGAGAAGATACACCAGGGACCCCATAAGAGAAGATACACCAAGGACCCCATAAGAGAAGATACACCAAGGACCCCCATAAGAGAAGATACACCAAGGACCCCATAAGAGAAGATACACCAAGGACCCCATAAGAGAAGATACACCAGGGACCCCCATAAGAGAAGATACACCAAGGACCCCATAAGAGAAGATACACCAAGGACCCCCATAAGAGAAGATACACCAAGGACCCCATAAGAGAAGATACACCAAGGACCCCCATAAGAGAAGATACACCAAGGACCCCATAAGAGAAGATACACCAAGGACCCCATAAGAGAAGATACACCAGGGACCCCCATAAGAGAAGATACACCAAGGACCCCATAAGAGAAGATACACCAGGGACCCCCATAAGAGAAGATACACCAAGGACCCCATAAGAGAAGATACACCAGGGACCCCCATAAGAGAAGATACACCAAGGACCCCATAAGAGAAGATACACCAGGGACCCCCATAAGAGAAGATACACCAAGGACCCCATAAGAGAAGATACACCAGGGACCCCATAAGAGAAGATACACCAAGGACCCCATAAGAGAAGATACACCAGGGACCCCCATAAGAGAAGATACACCAGGGACCCCCATAAGAGAAGATACACCAAGGACCCCCATAAGAGAAGATACACCAAGGACCCCATAAGAGAAGATACACCAGGGACCCCCATAAGAGAAGATACACCAGGGACCCTTATAAGAGAAGATACACCAGGGACCCCCATAAGAGAAGATACACCAGGGACCCCCATAAGAGAAGATACACCAAGGACCCCCATAAGAGAAGATACACCAAGGACCCCCATAAGAGAAGATACACCAGGGACCCCCATAAGAGAAGATACACCAGGGACCCCCATAAGAGAAGATACACCAAGGACCCCATAAGAGAAGATACACCAAGGACCCCATAAGAGAAGATACACCAAGGACCCCCATAAGAGAAGATACACCAGGGACCCCCATAAGAGAAGATACACCAGGGACCCCCATAAGAGAAGATACACCAGGGACCCCCATAAGAGAAGATACACCAAGGACCCCATAAGAGAAGATACACCAAGGACCCCCATAAGAGAAGATACACCAGGGACCCCCATAAGAGAAGATACACCAAGGACCCCATAAGAGAAGATACACCAAGGACCCCATAAGAGAAGATACACCAGGGACCCCCATAAGAGAAGATACACCAGGGACCCCCATAAGAGAAGATACACCAGGGACCCCCATAAGAGAAGATACACCAGGGACCCCCATAAGAGAAGATACACCAGGGACCCCATAAGAGAAGATACACCAAGGACCCCATAAGAGAAGATACACCAAGGACCCCATAAGAGAAGATACACCAGGGACCCCCATAAGAGAAGATACACCAGGGACCCCCATAAGAGAAGATACACCAGGGACCCCCATAAGAGAAGATACACCAGGGACCCCCATAAGAGAAGATACACCAGGACCCCCATAAGAGAAGATACACCAGGGACCCCCATAAGAGAAGATACACCAGGGACCCCATAAGAGAAGATACACCAAGGACCCCCATACGAGAAGATACACCAAGGACCCCATAAGAGAAGATACACCAAGGACCCCATAAGAGAAGATACACCAAGGACCCCATAAGAGAAGATACACCAAGGACCCCATAAGAGAAGATACACCAAGGACCCCATAAGAGAAGATACACCAAGGACCCCCATAAGAGAAGATACACCAAGGACCCCCATAAGAGAAGATACACCAGGGACCCCCATAAGAGAAGATACACCAAGGACCCCCATAAGAGAAGATACACCAAGGACCCCCATAAGAGAAGATACACCAAGGACCTCCATAAGAGAAGATACACCAAGGACCCCATAAGAGAAGATACACCAAGGACCCCCATAAGAGAAGATACACCAAGGACCCCATAAGAGAAGATACACCAAGGACCCCCATAAGAGAAGATACACCAAGGACCCCATAAGAGAAGATACACCAAGGACCCCCATAAGAGAAGATACACCAGGGACCCCATAAGAGAAGATACACCAAGGACCCCCATAAGAGAAGATACACCAAGGACCCCCATAAGAGAAGATACACCAAGGACCCCATAAGAGAAGATACACCAAGGACCCCCATAAGAGAAGATACACCAGGGACCCCATAAGAGAAGATACACCAAGGACCCCATAAGAGAAGATACACCAGGGACCCCCATACGAGAAGATACACCAGGACCCCATAAGAGAAGATACACCAAGGACCCCATAAGAGAAGATACACCAGGGACCCCCATAAGAGAAGATACACCAGGGACCCCCATAAGAGAAGATACACCAAGGACCCCCATAGAGAAGAACACCAGGGACCCCACCCCATAAGAGAAGATAAACCAAGGACCCCCATAAGAGAAGATACACCAAGGACCCCATAAGAGAAGATACACCAGGGACCCCATAAGAGAAGATACACAGGGACCCCATAAGAGAAGATACACCAAGGACCCCATAAGAGAAGATACACCAAGGGACCCCCATAAGAGAAGATACACCAAGGACCCCCATAAGAGAAGATACACCAAGGACCCCATAAGAGAAGATACACCAAGGACCCCCATAAGAGAAGATACACCAGGGACCCCCATACGAGAAGATACACCAGGGACCCCATAAGAGAAGATACACCAAGGACCCCATAAGAGAAGATACACCAGGGACCCCATAAGAGAAGATACACCAGGGACCCCCATAAGAGAAGATACACCAAGGACCCCCATAAGAGAAGATACACCAGGACCCCATAAGAGAAGATACACCAGGGACCCCCATAAGAGAAGATACACCAAGGACCCCCATAAGAGAAGATACACCAGGGACCCCATAAGAGAAGATACACCAGGGACCCCCATAAGAGAAGATACACCAAGGACCCCATAAGAGAAGATACACCAGGGACCCCATAAGAGAAGATACACCAGGGACCCCCATAAGAGAAGATACACCAAGGACCCCATAAGAGAAGATACACCAAGGACCCCATAAGAGAAGATACACCAAGGACCCCCATAAGAGAAGATACACCAAGGACCCCATAAGAGAAGATACACCAAGGACCCCCATAAGAGAAGATACACCAAGGACCCCATAAGAGAAGATACACCAGGGACCCCCATACGAGAAGATACACCAAGGACCCCATAAGAGAAGATACACCAAGGACCCCCATAAGAGAAGATACACCAAGGACCCCATAAGAGAAGATACACCAAGGACGCCCATACGAGAAGATACACCAAGGACCCCATAAGAGAAGATACACCAAGGACCCCCATAAGAGAAGATACACCAAGGACCCCATAAGAGAAGATACACCAGGGACCCCCATAAGAGAAGATACACCAAGGACCCCATAAGAGAAGATACACCAAGGACCCCCATAAGAGAAGATACACCAAGGACCCCATAAGAGAAGATACACCAAGGACCCCCATAAGAGAAGATACACCAAGGACCCCATAAGAGAAGATACACCAAGGACCCCCATAAGAGAAGATACACCAAGGACCCCATAAGAGAAGATACACCAAGGACCCCCATAAGAGAAGATACACCAGGACCCCCATAAGAGAAGATACACCAAGGACGCCCATACGAGAAGATACACCAAGGACCCCATAAGAGAAGATACACCAAGGACCCCATAAGAGAAGATACACCAGGGACCCCCATAAGAGAAGATACACCAAGGACCCCCATAAGAGAAGATACACCAAGGACCCCCATAAGAGAAGATACACCAAGGACCCCCATAAGAGAAGATACACCAGGACCCCCATACGAGAAGATACACCAGGGACCCCCATAAGAGAAGATACACCAAGGACCCCATAAGAGAAGATACACCAGGGACCCCCATAAGAGAAGATACACCAGGGACCCCCATAAGAGAAGATACACCAAGGACCCCCATAAGAGAAGATACACCAAGGACCCCATAAGAGAAGATACACCAAGGACCCCCATAAGAGAAGATACACCAAGGACCCCATAAGAGAAGATACACCAAGGACCCCCATAAGAGAAGATACACCAAGGACCCCATAAGAGAAGATACACCAAGGACCCCCATAAGAGAAGATACACCAGGGACCCCCATAAGAGAAGATACACCAAGGACGCCCATACGAGAAGATACACCAAGGACCCCCATAAGAGAAGATACACCAAGGACCCCCATAAGAGAAGATACACCAAGGACCCCATAAGAGAAGATACACCAAGGACCCCCATAAGAGAAGATACACCAGGGACCCCCATAAGAGAAGATACACCAAGGACCCCCATACGAGAAGATACACCAATGACCCCATAAGAGAAGATACACCAAGGACCCCCATAAGAGAAGATACACCAGGGACCCCCATAAGAGAAGATACACCAGGGACCCCCATAAGAGAAGATACACCAGGGACCCCCATAAGAGAAGATACACCAAGGACCCCATAAGAGAAGATACACCAAGGACCCCATAAGAGAAGATACACCAAGGACCCCCATAAGAGAAGATACACCAAGGACCCCCATAAGAGAAGATACACCAAGGACCCCCATAAGAGAAGATACACCAAGGACCCCCATAAGAGAAGATACACCAGGGACCCCATAAGAGAAAGATAAACAAGGACCCCATAAGAGAAGATACACCAGGGACCCCCATAAGAGAAGATACACCAAGGACCCCCATAAGAGAAGATACACCAAGGACCCCATAAGAGAAGATAAACAAGGACCCCATAAGAGAAGATACACCAAGGACCCCCATACGAGAAGATACACCAAGGACCCCATAAGAGAAGATACACCAGGGACCCCATAAGAGAAGATACACCAAGGACCCCATAAGAGAAGATACACCAAGGACCCCCATAAGAGAAGATACACCAGGGACCCCATAAGAGAAGATACACCAAGGACCCCATAAGAGAAGATACACCAAGGACCCCATAAGAGAAGATACACCAAGGACCCCCATAAGAGAAGATACACCAGGGACCCCCATAAGAGAAGATACACCAAGGACCCCATAAGAGAAGATACACCAAGGACCCCATAAGAGAAGATACACCAAGGACCCCATAAGAGAAGATACACCAGGGACCCCATAAGAGAAGATACACCAAGGACCCCCATAAGAGAAGATACACCAGGGACCCCCATAAGAGAAGATACACCAAGGACCCCATAAGAGAAGATACACCAAGGACCCCATAAGAGAAGATACACCAAGGACCCCCATACGAGAAGATACACCAGGGACCCCCATAAGAGAAGATACACCAGGGACCCCCATAAGAGAAGATACACCAGGGACCCCATAAGAGAAGATACACCAGGGACCCCCATAAGAGAAGATACACCAAGGACCCCCATAAGAGAAGATACACCAAGGACCCCCATAAGAGAAGATACACCAAGGACCCCCATACGAGAAGATACACCAAGGACCCCCATAAGAGAAGATACACCAGGGACCCCCATAAGAGAAGATACACCAAGGACCCCCATAAGAGAAGATACACCAAGGACCCCCATACGAGAAGATACACCAGGGACCCCCATAAGAGAAGATACACCAAGGACCCCATAAGAGAAGATACACCAAGGACCCCCATACGAGAAGATACACCAGGGACCCCCATAAGAGAAGATACACCAAGGACCCCCATACGAGAAGATACACCAAGGACCCCATAAGAGAAGATACACCAAGGACCCCCATACGAGAAGATACACCAGGGACCCCATAAGAGAAGATACACCAAGGACCCCCATAAGAGAAGATACACCAGGGACCCCCATAAGAGAAGATACACCAAGGACCCCATAAGAGAAGATACACCAAGGACCCCCATAAGAGAAGATACACCAAGGACCCCCATAAGAGAAGATACACCAGGGACCCCCATACGAGAAGATACACCAGGGACCCCCATAAGAGAAGATACACCAAGGACCCCATAAGAGAAGATACACCAAGGACCCCCATACGAGAAGATACACCAGGGACCCACATAAGAGAAGATACACCAAGGACCCCCATAAGAGAAGATACACCAAGGACCCCATAAGAGAAGATACACCAGGGACCCCATAAGAGAAGATACACCAAGGACCCCCATAAGAGAAGATACACCAAGGACCCCCATAAGAGAAGATACACCAGGGACCCCCATAAGAGAAGATAAACCAAGGACCCCCATAAGAGAAGATACACCAGGGACCCCCATAAGAGAAGATACACCAAGGACCCCCATAAGAGAAGATACACCAAGGACCCCCATAAGAGAAGATACACCAAGGACCCCCATAAGAGAAGATAAACCAAGGACCCCCATAAGAGAAGATACACCAGGGACCCCCATAAGAGAAGATACACCAGGGACCCCCATAAGAGAAGATACACCAGGGACCCCCATAAGAGAAGATAAACCAAGGACCCCCATAAGAGAAGATACACCAAGGACCCCCATAAGAGAAGATACACCAAGGACCCCCATAAGAGAAGATACACCAAGGACCCCCATAAGAGAAGATAAACCAAGGACCCCCATAAGAGAAGATAAACCAAGGACCCCCATAAGAGAAGATACACCAAGGACCCCCATAAGAGAAGATACACCAAGGACCCCCATAAGAGAAGATACACCAGGGACCCCCATAAGAGAAGATACACCAGGGACCCCCATAAGAGAAGATAAACCAAGGACCCCCATAAGAGAAGATACACCAAGGACCCCCATAAGAGAAGATACACCAAGGACCCCCATAAGAGAAGATACACCAAGGACCCCCATAAGAGAAGATAAACCAAGGACCCCCATAAGAGAAGATAAACCAAGGACCCCCATAAGAGAAGATACACCAAGGACCCCCATAAGAGAAGATACACCAAGGACCCCATAAGAGAAGATACACCAGGGACCCCCATAAGAGAAGATACACCAGGGACCCCCATAAGAGAAGATACACCAGGGACCCCCATAAGAGAAGATAAACAAGGACCCCCATAAGAGAAGATACACCAAGGACCCCATAAGAGAAGATACACCAAGGACCCCCATAAGAGAAGATACACCAGGGACCCCCATAAGAGAAGATAAACAAGGACCCCCATAAGAGAAGATACACCAGGGACCCCCATAAGAGAAGATACACCAAGGACCCCCATAAGAGAAGATAAACCAAGGACCCCCATAAGAGAAGATACACCAAGGACCCCCATAAGAGAAGATAAACAAGGACCCCATAAGAGAAGATACACCAAGGACCCCCATAAGAGAAGATACACCAAGGACCCCATAAGAGAAGATACACCAAGGACCCCCATAAGAGAAGATACACCAAGGACCCCCATAAGAGAAGATACACCAGGACCCCCATAAGAGAAGATAAACAAGGACCCCCATAAGAGAAGATACACCAAGGACCCCCATAAGAGAAGATACACCAAGGACCCCCATAAGAGAAGATACACCAAGGACCCCCATAAGAGAAGATACACCAAGGACCCCCATAAGAGAAGATACACCAAGGACCCCCATAAGAGAAGATACACCAAGGACCCCCATAAGAGAAGATACACCAAGGACCCCCATAAGAGAAGATAAACCAAGGACCCCCATAAGAGAAGATAAACCAAGGACCCCATAAGAGAAGATACACCAGGGACCCCCATAAGAGAAGATACACCAGGGACCCCCATAAGAGAAGATACACCAGGGACCCCCATAAGAGAAGATAAACAAGGACCCCCATAAGAGAAGATACACCAAGGACCCCATAAGAGAAGATACACCAAGGACCCCCATAAGAGAAGATACACCAGGGACCCCCATAAGAGAAGATAAACAAGGACCCCCATAAGAGAAGATACACCAGGGACCCCCATAAGAGAAGATACACCAAGGACCCCCATAAGAGAAGATAAACCAAGGACCCCCATAAGAGAAGATACACCAAGGACCCCCATAAGAGAAGATAAACAAGGACCCCATAAGAGAAGATACACCAGGGACCCCCATAAGAGAAGATACACCAAGGACCCCCATAAGAGAAGATACACCAGGGACCCCCATAAGAGAAGATAAACCAAGGACCCCCATAAGAGAAGATACACCAAGGACCCCCATAAGAGAAGATACACCAGGACCCCCATAAGAGAAGATAAACAAGGACCCCCATAAGAGAAGATACACCAAGGACCCCCATAAGAGAAGATAAACAAGGACCCCCATAAGAGAAGATAAACAAGGACCCCCATAAGAGAAGATACACCAGGGACCCCCATAAGAGAAGATACACCAAGGACCCCATAAGAGAAGATACACCAAGGACCCCCATAAGAGAAGATACACCAGGGACCCCCATAAGAGAAGATACACCAGGGACCCCCATAAGAGAAGATACACCAAGGACCCCATAAGAGAAGATACACCAAGGACCCCATAAGAGAAGATACACCAAGGACCCCATAAGAGAAGATAAACAAGGACCCCCATAAGAGAAGATAAACAAGGGACCCCCATAAGAGAAGATACACCAAGGACCCCCATAAGAGAAGATACACCAGGGACCCCCATAAGAGAAGATACACCAAGGACCCCCATAAGAGAAGATACACCAAGGACCCCCATAAGAGAAGATACACCAAGGACCCCCATACGAGAAGATACACCAAGGACCCCCTAAGAGAAGATACACCAGGGACCCCCATAAGAGAAGATACACCAGGGACCCCCATAAGAGAAGATAAACCAAGGACCCCCATAAGAGAAGATACACCAAGGACCCCCATACGAGAAGATACACCAAGGACCCCCTAAGAGAAGATACACCAGGGACCCCCATAAGAGAAGATACACCAAGGACCCCCTAAGAGAAGATACACCAGGGACCCCCATAAGAGAAGATACACCAGGGACCCCCATAAGAGAAGATACACCAGGGACCCCCATAAGAGAAGATAAACCAAGGACCCCCATAAGAGAAGATACACCAAGGACCCCATAAGAGAAGATACACCAGGGACCCCCATAAGAGAAGATACACCAGGGACCCCCATAAGAGAAGATACACCAAGGACCCCCATAAGAGAAGATACACCAAGGACCCCCATAAGAGAAGATAAACCAAGGACCCCCATAAGAGAAGATACACCAAGGACCCCATAAGAGAAGATACACCAGGGACCCCCATAAGAGAAGATACACCAGGGACCCCCATAAGAGAAGATACACCAAGGACCCCCATAAGAGAAGATACACCAAGGACCCCCATAAGAGAAGATAAACCAAGGACCCCCATAAGAGAAGATACACCAAGGACCCCCATAAGAGAAGATACACCAGGGACCCCCATAAGAGAAGATACACCAGGGACCCCCATAAGAGAAGATACACCAAGGACCCCCATAAGAGAAGATACACCAAGGACCCCATAAGAGAAGATAAACAAGGACCCCATAAGAGAAGATAAACCAAGGACCCCCATAAGAGAAGATACACCAAGGACCCCCATAAGAGAAGATACACCAGGGACCCCCATAAGAGAAGATACACCAGGGACCCCCATAAGAGAAGATACACCAGGGACCCCATAAGAGAAGATACACCAGGGACCCCCATAAGAGAAGATACACCAGGGACCCCCATAAGAGAAGATACACCAGGGACCCCCATAAGAGAAGATACACCAGGGACCCCCATAAGAGAAGATACACCAAGGACCCCATAAGAGAAGATACACCAGGGACCCCCATAAGAGAAGATACACCAGGGACCCCCATAAGAGAAGATACACCAAGGACCCCATAAGAGAAGATACACCAGGGACCCCCATAAGAGAAGATACACCAGGGACCCCATAAGAGAAGATACACCAAGGACCCCATAAGAGAAGATACACCAGGGACCCCCATAAGAGAAGATACACCAAGGACCCCCTAAGAGAAGATACACCAGGGACCCCCATACGAGAAGATGTTTACGGCTCTAGCAGTGATTCTCAACCCGTTGACCCTGGACCCCCAGTTTGACATGCATTAGTCTACAGACCCCCCATTTAGTGGCATTTCTATCTCTGGGACCCCCCATTTATATTGTCAAATCAATGTAAATTTAACTCTGAGAGTTTTATTTGTACACTCTCAGAGTTACAGACCCATAAGGGTGCTTTTGGTTTCAAACTACCATTTAGCTGGGGACCCCCTGGAACTCCCTCAAGGACCTCTGGGGGTCCCCGGTAGGGCTGTCAGAACGAATTTCATAATATGAAAGAAATTCGAATATTAAAAAAATTAAATATATTCGAAAGCTAAAATTGCCATTCGAATGGAGCTTTTATCATTTATTAATTCTATTTCATATTTTTATTTTGTTTTATATTATTTTACCCGCTCACTAAATGTATTGAGTAACGAATCTACCGCTGTGAAATCTCCCCGGCCGCTTCCACTGCATGTGAAAAGGTGCACGTCCGGTCACGTGATATCAACAGTAGTACCTGAGCGAGACAACAAGCAACTTTAGCAAGCGCGGATCGTAAACACAAACATGGCCGAGGCTCAAAGCGACGGGGAGGAATCGTCTCAGGCTGCACCAGAGATAACCACACCTGAACATTTTAGGAGTGATGTGTGGAGGATTTTTGGTTTTCCATCCAAAAACGGAAAAGTTACGACAAGAGATCACGCCATCTGCAGACGATGCCGGGTCGAAATGAAATACCACACAACAACAAGCAACCTGAGGAATCATGCTGCCACAATACACCCCGTTGAATTTGCAGCGTTGGCGGAGATGGACGAACCCAGGATAAAGCAGGCTAGGATGACCGCATTTGATCACTGTCAAATGCATTCGCACTATAGACAGACAACAATCTGACCGTGCTGAGTGCACTGTGCTCAATAAAACAACAGTTTAAACGCTATTTTGTGCCGTGACAACCATTATTACATGTGCTGAAAGTACTGCTTTGGCGTTTGGATGGGGGGGCCCTCTAGTGGACAGAACGTGCATCGTCAACCTTGTTGTTCTGTGTATTATTATAGGCTAAATATGAGCTAAAATAAACAATGTAAATATTCGAATATTTTCGAAAATTACAAATAATGAAGCAATGAAATTGGAATTGGATTATAGAGGTGAACTGACAGCCCTAGTCCCCGGACCCCACTTTGAGAACCACTGCACTAGACCAAAGGAATATCGGTAGGCATGTAACGATATAGTAACTGCATCGAAAAATCGATTTTAATTTCAAGAGTACATCGAAATGAAAACAGCAACATTGACTCTGTATCGAATCGTTTTGCAATGGAAATAATCTGTATCGAATCGTTTTGCAATGGAAATAATCTGTATCGAATCGTTTTAAATGATTCGATCGTGTCGTCAACCGTGTATCGTGATACGTATCGTATCGCTGTTAGAATGTATCGTTACACCCCTAGATATCGCTATATGGACCGGGGGAGATATCAGACTATTTGAGGCCATCAGGCTGAAACAATTAGTCATTTATCAGACGCTCTTAATCCAGAGCGATTTACATTAAGCAAGAACAGAAAGCACGGTAATACATCACATACATAACAAGTAGTTATCATGAAACTAAGCTAAGAACGTAACAGTGGAATAAATTGAACTATGCATGTACTTTATAGTGCTATGTCTACATAAAAATGCTATAAGTCATAAGATGCTATAAAGTCTACATAACAAATGTCAGGGCTAGGGCAAGTTATAGACACTCTGCTACACTATAGCGCCACCATCAGGCTGTGAGCCACTCTGCTACACTATAGCGCCACCATCAGGCTGTGAGCCACTCTGCTACACTATAGCGCCACCATCAGGCTGTGAGCCACTCTGCTACACTATAGCGCCACCATCAGGCTGTGAGCCACTCTGCTACACTATAGCGCCACTATCAGGCTGTGAGCCACTCTGCTACACTATAGCGCCACCATCAGGCTGTGAGCCACTCTGCTACACTATAGCGCCACCATCAGGCTGTGAGCCACTCTGCTACACTATAGCGCCACCATCAGGCTGAGAGCCACTCTGCTACACTATAGCGCCACCATCAGGCTGTGAGCCACTCTGCTACACTATAGCGCCACCATCAGGCTGAGAGCCACTCTGCTACACTATAGCGCCACTATCAGGCTGTGAGCCACTCTGCTACACTATAGCGCCACCATCAGGCTGTGAGCCACTCTGCTACCAGAATTTATATTTATTTTATCCAAGTTGTGAGTTAATATCACAGGCAGACTCCTCACATACTAGAGCATGTCTGAAATAAATGTCAGAGCTGAAATTGACGTGTAAATATGAAATAAATGCTTAAACATGTAGCTATAGGTGAAATGTTAGAGTCCACAGAAGACATGTCAATATGAAATAAATGCTTAAACATGTAGCTAGGTGTAATGTTAGAGACCACAGAAGACATGTAAATATGAAATAAATGCTTAAACATGTAGCTAGGTGTAATGTTAGAGTCCACAGAAGACATGCAAATATGAAATAAATGCTCAAACATGTAGCTAGGTGTAATGTTAGAGACCACAGAAGACATGTAAATATGAAATAAATGCTTAAACATGTAGCTAGGTGTAATGTTAGAATCCACAGAAGACATGTAAATATGAAATAAATGCTTAAACATGTAGCTATAGGTGTAATGTTAGAGACCACAGAAGACATGTAAATATGAAATAAATGCTTAAACATGTAGCTAGGTGTAATGTTAGAGACCACAGAAGACATGTAAATATGAAATAAATGCTTAAACATGTAGCTATAGGTGTAATGTTAGAGTCCACAGAAGACATGTAAATATGAAATAAATGCTTAAACATGTAGCTATAGGTGTAATGTTAGAGTCCACAGAAGACATGTAAATATGAAATAAATGCTCAAACATGTAGCTAGGTGTAATGTTAGAGACCACAGAAGACATGTAAATATGAAATAAATGCTTAAACATGTAGCTAGGTGTAATGTTAGAGACCACAGAAGACATGTAAATATGAAATAAATGCTTAAACATGTAGCTAGGTGTAATGTTAGAGACCACAGAAGTGAACCTTTCAAGCCTGTTTTCTCAACTCGCTGTTTCTCTGCCAGACATTACTCTATAAGCCATATCTCCAAAACTGGTGGGTCAAACTGAACAACCAATATGTCATTTTGAAGCTACGATTCCCTGCTTTCACATGACATGAAACAAACAAACAAGAAGAAAAACTAAATCCAATGGCAGTCCCTCAGTCAAATCTGGTCACATATGAAGGTAACATTAGGACCATGAAGGTAACATTAGAACCATCTACAGACATTTGGGTGAACAGAATTAATTTGGTGGTGAAACTAACGTGTCCCAGACAGCAGCAGCACCAAACCCAGACCGGTGGTGAAACTAACATGTCCCAGACAGCAGCAGCACCAAACCCAGACCGGTGGTGAAACTAACGTGTCCCAGACAGCAGCAGCACCAAACCCAGACCGGTGGTGGTGGTGAAACTAACGTGTCCCAGACAGCAGCAGCACCAAACCCAGACCGGTGGTGAAACTAACGTGTCCCAGACAGCAGCAGCACCAAACCCAGACCGGTGGTGAAACTAACGTGTCCCAGACAGCAGCAGCACCAAACCCAGACCGGTGGTGAAACTAACATGTCCCAGACAGCAGCAGCACCAAACCCAGACCGGTGGTGAAACTAACGTGTCCCAGACAGCAGCAGCACCAAACCCAGACCGGTGGAGGTGAAACTAACGTGTCCCAGACAGCAGCAGCACCAAACCCAGACCTGTGGTGAAACTAACGTGTCCCATCTGTGGACTAATACACCATGATGTGTGAGAGGGAGAGAGAGAGGTGTATGTGTGTGTGTGTGTGTGTGTGTGTGTGTGTGTGTGTGTGTGTGTGTGTGTGTGTGTGTGTGTGTGTGTGTGTGTGTGTGTGTGTGTGTCGTTTTGCAGTTAAAGGGTT